>NW_012113919.1:5477203-5498393 GCF_000951035.1 Colobus angolensis palliatus | reverse complement strand
AAAAAAAAAAAAAAAAAAAGTGTAGTGGTCCAATCATGGCTCACTGCAGCCTTGACCTCCTAGGCTCAAATGATCCTCCTACCTCAGGCTCTCAAGTAGCTCAGAGCACAGGTGCATGTCCACCATCCAAGCTTTCTAAAAAAATTTGTTTTTGATAGAGATGGGGTCTCACTATGTTGTCCAGGCTGGTCTTGAACTCTGGGCTCAGGTGATCTAACAGCCTTGGTTTCACAAAGTGCTGGGGTTAGAGGCATGCACCACCGCATCCAGCCTAAAAAATTACTCTTAAATAACCAATCCTTGCATCAGGAAAAGAAAATACTTTTGTTATCTAGTCCTTTGTATCATACAGCAATTCTACAGTATTGCCTGTCCTGTAATTTTTCCATTAAATTAATAAAATCGTCAATATAGCTCATGGTGTTAGACGATATATTCTGATTGACATCTAAACTTTCTTTACTAACAGTTACTTTTTAAAATCATATTTTAAAGAAACAGACAGAAACGTATAAATACCAAGCTCGCATATTTCCCTTTACAAGAAAAATAAATTAGTGTATCAATTTGACTCAATATATTTTGTATGCAAATAAGATATTTTAGTGCATGATTCTTGCTGTTAACATGTTTTTAAAATATAAGTGCAACAGTTAGAGAACAAACTAGCTAAATTATTGCCAATGATATCACACATTAAGAAAAATATTTTTCAAAATTTTTGATTAGAAACATGTATAATTATTCCTTTTAACACTGCAGATCACATATGAAATGCAGTCTTGCTCAAAAAAAAAATTTGCTAGAATAAATTCTGTTTATACATTAGATCTAACAATAATTACAGAACATCAGTGCTGTTATCTTCACTGTTTTTATTACTTTTAAATCATAGTGATAATTATAGTAAAAATATTCTTCTGTAAAATAGATGATTAAATACAGACACATATTTGAATAACTCTGACAAATTTATTATATACAAGTGGTGGGGCTAATGTAAATATTTGTGTTTGAATATATAAAATCGTGAACTAATATTCAAGTTTTTTTTTTTTTTTTTTTGCCATTACATAAAATACATCTAGGTTTATCTTTCACAGTCTTTAATGTGGAAAAAATATATGTGGCAAAAAGTACAAGCAATATGCCATGAATTACGCCAAATTGAATATATAATAGTCTTTCTCATTTCCTTTAGGTGATAGGGAAGTTGGAAATAAAAAATTCAATTCTGCATTGCAAAATTATAAGAGAGTTAGGCTTGCCAAAGAAAATAACAAACTGAATGTACATATTAAATTAACACTTAATATTATATACATAATGTTAAACATTAATATTATATTGCCATATTCCATGTTTAGATATAGATATTACATTAACATATCTATTCATACTACATTTGTTTTTGCTTTTTTTTTTTTGAGACGGAGTCTCGCTCTGCCCCCAGTCTGGAGTGCAGTGGCGCAGTCTCGGCTCACTGCAAGCTCCGCCTCCCGGGTTCACACCATTCTCCTGCCTCAGCCTCCCCAGTAGCTGGGACTACAGGCCCCCGCCGCTACGCCCGGCTAATTTTTTTGTATTTTTAGTAGAGACGGGGTTTCACTGTGTTAGCCAGGATGGTCTCGATCTCCTGACCTCGTGATCCACCCACCTGGGCCTCCCAAAGTGCTGGGATTACAGGCTTGAGCCACCGCGCCCGGCCTTCATACTACATTTTATTCACAGTATGACTACGTGTATTTGACTTGAAAATGGGAGGCCATTCAGTACTCCTTTTCAAAAAAAGTCAAGTACAAAGTGACAAATTTACTTTCATATCTGAATTGCTAACTTGATGATTTTATACTACAATTTATATATATAAATTGAATTTAAGTGCACATTTTATAGAGAAGTGAGGGTTTGGGTCATTGTTTCCTGCAATTAATACAAAAGTTGAAAGTCTTACACTAAGAGAAAATGAGATCACAAATATATTTTGCTTCTATGAGTAACAAATATGATCATAAATGCATCATAGCATCATTGTGTATATATTAAATATTATTTTATGGTTATAATAAATATTATACACTTTTAGTTGAATAGAGATGATTATTAATATAACTAAACCAGCATTCCCTTTTAAATCTGCTGTTGTAAAAGCTTTGGAAAAAAGGTAAGAAAGTTTAAAGTGATGATACCAAGATAATTGTGACTGCTCAGAGAGATTTTATTGGTGGCATTGCTCTTTTGTATTTATGGTTGTCTGAGCTCTGACATTGGTTTTCTTGCCACAGAGACAGACTAGTCATCCCACCAAAAGTAGATTTATCTCTCAAATATTTCATCCCTTCTATTGTACTAATTTACAAAATCTGAAGGATAAATCCAGATTCACAATTTATTAGTGTATAGTGAAAAACTAAATTATTCTATGGAAAGAATACATGTTATCTTTTGGAAAATGTTTGAATGGAAATTGTCATGTTTTCATTAGTAACTCATTTATGCCAATCGTATATATGTGGGCACTTTGCTAAGCTCTCACACATGATATGTTATTTAATTCTCACAACAACACTGTAACTGAGGACTTTTACTATTGACATTTTAGAGATAAAGGAATTTATTCATAAGGTCAAGTGACTTACTGTACTCATCCATTTTCACAGTGATACAAAGAACTACCTGAGAAAGGGTAATTTATGGAGAAAGGAGATTTAATTGATTCACAGTTCTACAGGCTGCACAGGACGCATGGCTAGAAGGACTCAGGAAACTTTTGATCATGGCAGAGGCTGAAGAGGAAGCAAGAACGTCTTACCATGGCAGAGTAGGAGAGAGAAAGAGATAGAAGGGAAAAGTACCACACACCGTGAAACTATCAGATCCCATGATAACTCACTATCATAAGAACAGAAAGGGGAAAATTTTCCCACATGATTCAATTACCTCCCTCCAGGCCCCTCTTCAAATTCAAGATGAGATTTGGGCAGGGACACAAATCCAAGCAATATCATTCCTCCCCTGGCCCCTCCCAAATCTCATGTACTTCTTACATTGCAAAGTATAATTATCCCTTCTCAATAGTGCCCCAGTCATAGCTCATTTCAGCATTCACTCAAAAGTTCATAGTCCAAACTCTCAACTGAGAAAAGGTAAGTCCCATCCATGTATGAGCCTGCAAAGTCAAAAACAAGTTAGTTACTTTTAAGATCCAATTTGATTACAGGCATTTGGTAAATGCTCCCATTCCAAATGGAAGAAATTAGCAAAAACAAAGGGGCCACAGGCTCTATGCAAGTCCAAAATACAGCAGGGCAGTCATTAAATCTTAAGGATCCAAAACAATCTTCTTTGTCTCCATGTCTCACATCCAGGCACATTGATGCAAGAAGTGGGATCCCAAGGTCTTGAGCAGCTCTGCCCCCATGGTTCATCAGGGTACAACCCTGCCACTGCTTTCATGGACTGGTGTTGTGTGCTTCTGACTTATCTAGGAATATGGTGCAAGTTGTCAGTGGATCTAGCATTCTGGGTTCTGGAGAACAGTGACCCTCTTCTCACAGCTTCACTAGGCAGTGCCCCAGTTGGGACTCTGTATAGGGCCTTGAACCTCACATTTTCCCTCTACACTGCCCTACTAGTGGTTCTCCATGAGGGCTCTGCCCATACAGTAGACTTCTGCCTGGACATCCAGGTATTTCCACACATCCTCTGAAACCTAGGTCAAGGTTCCCAAATGTCAGCTCTTGCTTTCTGTGTACCTGCATGCCCAACACCATGGGGAAGCCACCAAGTTTTGGGGCTTACACCCTATGAAGCAATGGCCTGAGCTGTATGTTGCCCCCTTTTAGCCATGGCCTGAGTTCAAATGACTGAGACACAGGGTGCCTTGTCCTGAGGCTACAAAAAGCAAACAGGCCCTGGGTCTGGCTCAAGAAACCATTTTTCTCTCCTAGGCCTCTAGGCCTGTGATAGGAAGAGCTTCTGTAAAGTTCTCTGACATGGCCCAGAGACATTTTCCCTATTATCTTGGTTATTAACATTCAACTCTTTAATTGTGCAAATTTCTGCAGCAGACTTTAATTTTTCCCTGGAAATTGGGCTTTTCTTTTCTACCACAATGCCTTGCTGCAAATTTTCCAAACTATTATGCTCTGCTTCCTTTTTAAATGTAAGTTCCAATTTCAGACCACCTCTTTCTTCAAGCATATGACTGTATGCATTTAGAAAAAGCCAGGGTACATCTTGAATGCTTTACTACTTAGAAATTTCTTCTGACAGATACCCGAAATCATCTCTCTGAAATTCAAAGTTCTAACGGTCTCTAGGTGAGGGACAAAATGTCTCTAGTCTCTCTGCTAAAGCATAGCAAGAGTCACCTTTACTCCTGTTCCCATTAAGTTCCTCATCTCCATCTGAGACCATCTCAGCCTGGACTTTATTGTCCATATCACTATCAGCATTTTGGTTAAAACAACTCAACAAATTTTTAAGAAGTTCCAAACTTTCCCACATCTTGTTGTCTTCTTCTGAGCCCTCCAAAGTGTTCCACCCTCTGCCTGTTACCTAGTTCTGAAGTCGACACTTTAAAGTATTTTTATAGCAGTGTCCACATTTCCTGGTACCAATTTTCTGTCTTAATTTTTTTTCACACTGTTATAAATAGCTACATGAGACTGGGTAATTTATGAAAAAAAAGAACTTTAATTGACTCACAGTTCTGCAGGCTGTGCAGAAATCATGGCTAGGAGGCCTCAGGATACTTACAATCATGGAGGAAGATAAAAGGGAATCAAGTACATCTTACAATGGTGGAGTAGGAGAGAGAGAGAGAGAAGGGTAAAATATCACACATTTTTAAATTATCAGATCTCATGAGAACTCATTCACTATCCTCAGAACAGCAAGGGGGAAACCCTCCTCATTATCCAATCACTTCCCACCAGTTCCCTCCTTCAATTTGACATGAGATTAGGGTAGGGATACAAATCCAAACCATATTACTTACCCGAGTTTAAATTGTTAGTAGATGGCATAGCTGTAGCAAAAATCCATATTCTACTAAGTAACATCTGTGATACTATACTGGCAAATGTCTTGTATGATCAATTGATGCACATATTTTAAGTATGTTATGATTATAATTCATTTATCATAAAGCATTATTATTCTATGAGCTGCTACTTACATTTAAGGTAATTTTACCTCTTTCATAATTCTCTGTGGATTGGCTTTATTGAAGTGAAAAATATGTAACCAATTTCATGGGGACAACTAATTGTAATCACTTCAAATCTTTCAAATATAAAACAAAGCTTCTCAATTTCAGACTTGCTGACCCATTAAATAAACCTTTTACAAAGGTTAATTTTTTTTCTCTGAAAAAAATGAACATTACCTTTCCAAATATTAAAATGTGAAGAAAATATTAATGGATTGAAAATAGTTTAGTTTCTTCCAGGCTACCAATCTTCTTCAATTGCAATATTTTAACACCTTTTTATTTTCTATTTTAGTACCCATTCTTGACACCTTCAAAATGATCACCCCTGTTGCAAAATGTCTAGAAATGAAAATCATAGAATGTCACATCCCATTTTAAAATTTTCTCAATTATTTTTTAGGAAAAAAATCCATTATTCTTAAAATGATCTAAAACATCTTGCTTCATCTAGCTCCTCACTACATCTCACCACATGCCACAATGGCCTCAATTCTTATGTTTTTTCTATTCAGGTACTCAAACATAGGTTTCCTCCCGAGTCAACGATATAGTTATATTCCCTCTTTTTTTTTTTTTTTTGACACAGAGTTTCACTCTTGTTGCCCAGGCTGTAGTGCTGTGGTATGATCTTGGCTCACTCCAATCTCTGCCTCCTGGGTTCAAGCGATTCTCTAGCCTCAGCCTCCTGAGTAGCTGAAATTGCAGGTGCCCACCACCACACTTGGCTAATTTTTGTATATTTGGAAGAGAAGGGGTTTCGCCATATTGGCCAGGCTGGTCTCGAACTCCTGACCTCTGGTCATCCATCCATCTCGGCCTCCCAAAGTTATATTCTCTTGTCTGTAATATTATAAACTCAAATATAGCCTAAATAAGTTAAAATTCTTCTTCATATCTGATATTAAACATGAATTCCTCTGCAAATTCTTTAGAGATACATAGCATTGACTTAACTCTTTTTGCTTTTTATACTGTTATATAATCATACACTTTGTAATCAATATTTGCTAAGTTTTTATATATGTATAACTGCTTTTGCTTTGGATTTTTGTTTTTACCTTTAGGCTAAATATTTTATTTAAAAAGGTACATTGCCTAGTACATTATTCCCAAAAGTCAGCATATTGCCTGGCATAATGCATTTTGCTCAACCAAATAGTTCTTCTATTCAAAATAATAGTGGGCTCAGGATCACTGAGTAGCTGGAGTTGTCACCCTAGATGACATGGCCATGTTATTTTAAAATATTAAAAACTGTCTTTGTATGTGTATGAGTGAAGTTGCTCTATTTTACATTCTATCAAACTCTATATTCATAGTAAATGATTAAAATGTTTCCTAAATTGATTGAGTTTTAGTATCTTCTTAAATCTCTTTACAGAAATATTCTATACAGCATCTGGGAAATGCAGAACTCAAAGAAATAGAAACAACAACAAAAACAAAATGAAAAACAAATTTTACTAGGTTCTCCAGAACTTTTTAAAGGGCTTTCATAGGGCCTGGTGTGGTGATTCATATCGGTAATCCCAACACTTTGGGAGGCAGAGGCAGGTGGATCACATGAAGTCAGGAATTCAAGACCAGCCTGGCCAACATAGTGAAACCCTGTCTCTACTAAAAATATAAAAGTTAGCCAGGTGTGGTGGCATATAACTGTGATCCCAGCTACTCGGGAGGCTGAGGCAGAAGACTCACTTGAACCCACAAGATAGGGGCCTCAGTGAGCTGAGATCCCACCACTGCACTCCAGTCTGGATGACAGACCAAGACTCTGTCTCAAACAAAAGGAGGGTTTTCATAGAATTTCATCAGTATGTTTACTGATATTAATTGGAGTAACTTAATACAATAAAATATAAAATATGATTAACAGACCTTGATATTACTCCTCTCTGAGCCAGTTTATATGCATAAAAACACAATGATATCATAAATATTCAACATTTGGCTATATAAGAAATGTGCAGATGGGATAGGGAGTTAAAAATCAGAAATAAGCATAGGTAGGCATAGATAGTGAGGACTAAGCTCTGATTTTTTATCTTGCCCAAACTGCCACCTAAGGGGCCTACGGAATCATGCCCTACAAACCATAAATTCTCATCAGGTGGGGTGTATTTGACCCTATCATGACTTACTTTTCAATCTAACTGTAGCATAACATTATGAGACAAGAAAAAAATATTTAACCTAAAAATACATTTTTTTGCCATACCTTGAAATTGCCTTGCAAAGTATCTTGTGGGAAATATCCACATTCTACAGAGAATCTTCTTCCCTCCTTTGTTTTCCTTCCTCTCTTTGCAGATCCAGAAGATAACCAACTAAGAGCCAGGCACCCATTTAGGTCTAGAAACATTTTACAACCTACCCTCTCTCTGAAGTCTGGTATCTGAGAGGTTCCTCTGCACAACAACACTTTGTCTCCACAATCCTTTACTTTAACCTAAACATTCCTTTCCATCAATCCCAGGTCTTCAGATAAACTCAACCAACTGTCAACCAGAAAATCTTTAAATTCATCTATAGCCTGGAAGCCCCCACTTTGAGTTGTCCGCCTTTCTCAATCAAACTAATGTTTTTCTTAAATGTATTTTATTGATGTCTCATGCCCCTCTAAAATATATAAAACCAAATTATACCCCCACCTTGGGCAAATGTTGTCAGGATCTCCTGAGAGCTGTGTCACAGGCCATGGTCATATTTGCCTCTGAACAAATTCCTTCAGATATTTTACAGAGCTTGACTCTTTTCATGGAGAATAATCTGGCACCCAAACACATGGAGCCTCAGAGAAGAATCAGGGACCCAAACTAGTTGCTTGAAATGGGAGCTAAGGTACTAGCAGGGGCCCATTGAAGCCCCAAGGAGTTCAAGTTTCTCCTCCAGTGGAACTGGTAAGTCCTCTTGAGCCCTGGACCTCCCTTTGGTTGACAGTCCTTGATTTATTCTGAGCTTTTTTTTATTAACTGGGAGGGTGTTGTTTAAGGATCCTAACTCAAGTTCAGAGATGCATTTCTAAAGAGTCTTCTCAATTGCTTTTCTCTCAGAATTAACTAAGAATAAAGAGAAAACAAGGAGAATGACCCCCCTTTAGAGCACTCCGTAGGTTTTATGGCACCTCCACTTGAAGTAATATCATCTTTATGCACAGTTTACATTAAGGGAAAAGAGCCTTAAGGTCAACTTGCAAACTATAGAGTTTCTAAGTTCTCATTTTCTATTTTCTTTTCTGCACGCTTTAAATCTGCTGTTACTTTTCTACTAAGATAAAAACCACTGTTCGGATCTAACGGTGTTTTTTGAAACCTGGCAAGGTGAATTTATCTCATGGCTAAAGTACTGAAGTAATAGCTATGGGAAGTTTCAGTGTGTATGTGTGTGTATGTATTTAAAGACCTTTATAATAGACTTCTATAATTTTATATTCAATTGGCAATTGAATCTATTTTAAATTTCCCTCTAGCACACCAGACTTTCTCCCCATACCTTATGATGTAAATTCTGCTATCTGATCTTCACCTGACTGGTTTCCTTTAAAATGCAAATTTAGGACTATTTAGCTGACAACTGCCTACAGTGATGCAACATGTCATCAAGAATATGAAAGTCCAAAATAGAAAATAAATGGGAAAAGGAAGTCTTTTATGAATCTATAAAATACTTCTATCAGCATGCTTAAATACATGTATATATTTATGTGTGTGTACACAATATTTTGACTACTAAAAAATATGAAGAACTCCAATTAATTGGCTTTAAAAAAAAACAAGTCAAATGATTTTTCAAGTTCACGTGACTTAAGTTGAAATCTTTACTAAATAAACAGGCTTTAAAATTATTAGTAAGATAATATCAGCAATGTCTTTTGAATGTTAGCATTTTGTTTACATCTATTGATCAAGTGGTTTCCTGTTTATTTCTGCAAAATACTATAAGATTTGCCGTAAGTGTTGCAAGATATAAAACCCAGCCCAAGAGAGAATAATCTTTGCTTGTATATGCTTACGAAATATTGTTGGCTTAAATGAAAACCGCTAAATGCTGAATTTTTTTTTTTTTTATTGGTATAAATACCTGAGACGAGAAATCTTCTTTCAATCAAAGGTCTTTTCTCGATTGAAGAGATCGTGGTCTCACGGGCTTCAATGAATGGAGCCGTGGACTGCAGTGGCAAGTGATACAGCTTGGAGAAACGTGCGGACCCAAAGAGTGTGTGGTAGAAAGATTTATTAAAAGTGAAAGTAAAGTGAAAGCGAAAGTAAAGCGAAAGCAAAAGTAAGGTGAAAGTGAAAGTAAGGCTTCCACGTGGAAGGGGGCTCAGAAGGGTTGCTGTTTCTGGCTTGAGTGTCTTATGCTTATATCCCCTTGTGACTCCTCTTCTTTTCCTATTTCTGTCCTATAGAATTAGCTTATTTTCAATCCGCTTGTGGGTTGGCAGGCCTGATTGGTTAAAAACATCAGGCTGCAGCTAGAGATTAAACTCCCTATATGACTGGTTGAAGTTTCAATCCACAGCTTGCATCTGTGACTCATTTTAGCTTAGGGGAAAGTCTCTTTTGATTGGTTGAAGTTTCAATCCCTTAGCTTTCAACTATGACTTATTTTGTCTTGGGGGAAAGTCCCCTTAGGGAAGTCCCTATTGACCTAGGAAGTCCAACCAACTTAGCCACTTAGTCCCTCATATCCTTAAAACTAACCATAAGTTTTATTACCTAAGTAAATACCTGAAATTCACAGCTACAAAAATGGTTGATAGAAAAATAACTCGAAATATTGGCTATCACAGTTTTTTTTTTTTTTTTTTTTGAGAGGGTGTCTCACTCTGTCGTCCAGGCTGGAGTGCAGTGGCACAATCTCGGCTCACTGCAAGCTCCACCTTTTAGGTTCATGCCATTCTCCTGCCTCAGCCTCCCTAGTAGCTGGGACTACAAGTGACCACCACCACACCCGGCTAAATTTTTGTATTTTTTTCTTAGTAGAGACGGGATTTCATCATGTTAGCCAGGATGGTCTTGATCTCCCGACCTCGTTTTTTTTTTTTTTTTTTTAATAAATAATTTAGGTAAAGTATTAAATCAATCAGGTAAATGTAATGGAATAAATGCTTGTAAACTAACCTGTCATAATTTAGGATCTAAGATTATTAATTGACATTAAGTATCTGGGCAACTTCCAATTTAAGAATTATAGAAAAACATTTTTTAGTGTTCTTATTAATGGTAAAATATTGTTATAGGAGTTATTAAACAGTTATTTTAGGCAGATAGATAGGAAAAGTGGTTTGGGAAGTTTTTGTTTTGTTTAAAGTAGCTCTAGAAACATTTCTTGTCTATCAGGAAAGCCCTGGCTCTTAGAGCCAGGCCAGCAAACTTTGATATGCAAATGCAGACCATTAGAAACTGGGTCCACCCAAATTAGAAGTGACAGCGTGCTAGCAGCCCTCGCTCACTCTTGGTGCTCAGCCTCAGCATCCACTCTGACCATGCTTGAGGAGCCCTGCAGCCCACTGCTGCACTGTGGGAGCCCCTCTCTGGGCTGGCTGAGGCTGGAGCCGGCTCCTTCTGCTTGCCGGGAGGTGTGGAGGGAGAGATCTGGGTGGGAACCGGGGCAGCGTGTGGTGCTGGCGGGCCAGGGTGAGTTCCAGGTGGGTGTGGACTTGGCAGGCCCTGCACTTGGAGCAGCTGTCCAGTGCTGCTAGCCCCGGGCAGTGAGGGGCTTAGCACCTGGGCCAGCAGCTGCAGAGGATGCACTGGGTCCCCAGCACTGTCGGTCCACCCGCGCCACACTTGATTTCTTGCTGGGCCTCAGCCACCTCCCTGCAGGGCAGGGCTTGGGACCTGCAGTCTGCCATGTACCAGCCTGCCAGCTCCCCTCTGTGGACTCCAGTAAGGCCCAAGTCTCCGCCATGAGTGCTGCTTCTGCTCTGCTGCACCCGGCCCTGTTGACTGCCCAAGGGCTAAGTATTGCCGGCACACAGCGTGGAATTGGCGGGCAGCTGTACCCCCCGCCCCATCCTCGCGTGATCCACTAGGCAAAGCCAGCTGGGCTCCTGAGTAGGGTGGGGACTTGGAGAACTTTTATGTCTAGCTGGAGGATTGTATATGCACTCATCAGCACTCTGTGTCTAGCTCAGTGTTTGTGGATGCACCAATCAGCACTCTGTATCTAGCTAATCTGGTGGGGACTTGGAGAACTTTTGTGTCTAGCTAGAGGATCGTAAATACACCAATCAGCACTCTGTATCTAGCTAATCTGGTGGGGACTTGGAGAACTTTTATGTCTAGCTAGAGGATTGTAAATGCACCAATCAGCACCCTGTGTCCAGCTCAAGGTTTGTAAAGGCACCAATCAGTGCTCTGTGTCTAGCTAATCTAGTGGGGACTTTGAGAACTTTTCTGTCTAGCTGAAGGATTGTAAATGCACCAATCAGCATGTTGTGTCTACCTAAAGATTTGTAAATGTACCAATCAGCACTCTGTGTCTAGCTAATCTAGTGGGTACTTGGAGAACTTTTTTGTCTAGCTCAAGGATTGTAAACACACCAATCAGCACTTTGTGTCTAGCTAAAGGTTTGTAAATGCATCAATCGGCACCCTGTCAAAACGGACCAATCAGCTCTCTGTAAAATGGACCAATCAGTTTTCTGTAAAATGGACCGATGCGCAGGATGTGGGTGGGGTCAGATAAGGGAATAAAAGCAGGCTGCTGAAGCCAGCAGCCGCAACCTGCTTGGGTACGCTTCCATGCTGTGGAAACTTCCCTCTTCACAATAAATCTTGGTACTACTCACTCTTTGCGTCTGCGCTGCGTTTATGAGGTGTAACACTCACTGCGAAGGTCTGCAACTTTACTGGTGAGGTCAGCAAGACCAGAAACCAACTGGAAAGAATGAACAACTTGCCTTTAAGAGATATAACACTCACCAGGAAGGTCTGTAGCTCTTGACTCCTGAAGTCAGACAGACCCTGAACCCACAAGAAGAAAGAAACTCGGGACACACCATCTTTAACAACTATAACACTCACCAGGAAGGTACACGGCTTCATTCTTAAAGTCAGCGAGACCAAGAACCCACCAATGCCCGACGCACAAACATGGTAATTCCCACTGTCTTTTACTTGCCCGGACATGTGCCTGACAACATGGCCACTCCCACAGATCCCCATGTGTGTAGAACATCATGGCGCCCTGCATTTGCATATTAAAAGACCAAGGTAAGAGGGCCAGTTTTTTCCCGGGCTACATGAATGACATGCCTGATCAAACCAATCTCCTGAGCCCTACACAAATCAAACACTACCTTCTCTAGCCTCCACATATAAGCAGCCACTTTTCCACCCTACATGGGGTTTTCTATTTGAATCCATCTTCCCTTTGTTTCTGTACAGCGGAGCTCTTTTCTTCTTCCTTCCTTCTTTCTTGCCCATTAAAGGTTTTGCTCCTTAAAACCAGTTATTCCACATGTGTCTATGCCGTTTTATCCTAACTGGTGCAAGACCAAGAACCCAGGTTTTCCTCTAGTCATTAGAGCTGCATCAATATCTTTGTCTAATTCAAAGCTTATTTAATGGTTATATGTGAAACAAGGTAAAAGAAACCAGTAAATAAGGGGGATAAAAAGAAAGTTTTAAAAATAAAGAAGTATTTTTGGTAAAAAGAGAAAAAAAGCTTAAAGAAAAGTAATTTGATATAAGAGAGAATCTCGCGTGGTAAATTTTTGTCCTAAAGTAAAAAAAAAAAAAGACAGGGTTGTACAAAAAGAAGGGATGTTTAAAACAAAACAGTATAAACATGTTGTGAATGAACTATGTAAGTCATAGTAAGGTCAGTAAGAAGGAATTTTTAAAAGGGATTGAATAATTCAGTTGGCTGTGATTAATAAGACATAATAGTCTTTCTAGAGATGGGTCTTCGATATTAAAAAATACACAAATACTAAACTAAAAAAGTTAAAATAAGATTTTATTACAAATATTTAACTTCTAATGCAAAATTTTAAATTTTAAATTTTTGAATTGTATAATCTGTTTCTTTGTCATTCTTCAGATTGATATCTTAAAAGTTCCACTCTTTCTCTTTTGAAAAGGCCTTGAATGATGGCTCTCTCCTTCACGTTTTGTTGCCTCCTGTAACTTTTACTAATTATCTAGAATAAGTAAGAAAATGTTTGAAAACAGGCAAATAAAATACCTTTTGGACCCATCCTTTTTTTTTCTGCATACCTGTTATATCTCTATCTTTATATGTGTCATGGGGAAGTGATATTTTACTACTAAACTACATGACAAACCATTAATTAACTTAATAAATGTAAATGCTTATCAAATTGGCAAACACTAGCTCAGATGCCTTTTAATCCACATGACCTTTGTAATCTTTGGTAAAAATAAATTTGGTAAATTTAATCTCAAAACTCTCTCCAGTAATTTAATACCTTTAAGTCATGTGAAAACCTCAGTTCCTTGCCCCCTTCAATGGAAATTTGAGTTACTAAAAGTTAAAATAGTAGGAGCATAAAATACACTTTGGGTAAAATTTTATAAAACACATGGATGTCCATTTTCAAAAAAATGTGAGGGTTTTGGTTAAGGACCTATTTAAGAGCTGCTTTATAATGAAGGAAATTATACAGATAAAAATAAATGAAAAAAAAGAAATCTAGGACAACAAAACTCTGAGCCTTATGGTTACGAAGAAAATAGTTGATATAGAGGAAGGGCAAAATCAAGTAGTTATTTAAAACCAAAGGGTGTAATGTAAAGGAATTGTTTCACTTTGTAAATTGGTTTCATTCAGCTTCGAAAAACAAAAACAGCAACAAAAACAAAAAATAGAAAAAACTTTTACTATAGTGGATTGTGGATTGTAAAAATAACCACTTTAAGGGCAAAACTCTTAATTTTAAATGCTATGGAATTTAGATCTTGTTTGGATTAATGCAGGACCCACAGCTTATTCGTGAACAATGACTGAGTATATGTGATCCAAATGCACAGGGGGTTATCCTGAGAAAGCAACCAGCCTAGTGAGCTAGATAATTCCATTGTAAGAACTGCCTTTCCCTGAGAAGGGGACTGCCCAACCCTCCCTATAAAATACCAAGTGAAGTGGCCCAGATGAAGCAGTTAATGTTTCATATGCAAGCCATGTTGGACTAGGCTTTATGATAACTAGGATATCCTCCCACCAAATATGTCTAAAACCCAGGTCATGGCAAATTTCGGGGTTAAGGGGGCCCTTTTACATGGGTGCCCCTCCCACAGAATCATAGATCTGTGTAAGAAGCCTTATCTAATCTGCTTTCCCTCCTAGGTCTTACAGATGCAACTGCCTGCTGGGAACCCAAACCCTTTTCACCAGAAAAGGTAAAATGGTCTGGGGGAAAAAAGACTTCCTGGGACCGGAACATAAAAACATACAAGATAATAGAATTATAAAATGTAAGATGTTTAGACCGGGCACGGTGGCTCACGCCTGTAATCCCAGCACTTTGGGAGGCCGACACAGGTGGATCACGAGGTCAGGAGATTGAGACCATCCTGGCTAACACGGTGAAACCCCATCTCTACTAAAAAAAGTACAAAAAACTAGCCAGGCGTGGTGGTGGGCACCTGTAGTCCTGGCTACTCGGGAGGCTGAGGCAGGAGAATGGTGTGAACCCAGGAGGTGGAGCTTGCAGTGAGCTGAGATCCGGCCACTGCACTCCAGCCTGGGCGATAGAGTGAGACTCCGTCTCAAAAAAAAAAAAAAAAAAAAGCTGCTACTCTGATTAAACGGGGGTCATAAATTTTTTTTTATTTTTAGTTATTTGGGTAAAGTATGTTTTTGTAAGCAAATTTACCTTTCTGAGTCCTCCAAAATTCAAATTGTAATTTTATGGCAATACACTTGTCTGCATAAGTTCAATAATGTTTTCTTTAACAATTGGAGACACTGTTTATTTTTCCAAAACTGAAACTAAAATAGCTTATTTTTCAGTAAAGTTTCAGCAAAACCAACTTTAAAAGGAGTCTATGTGACAAGTCAATTATTTGCTCTATTTTATGCAAATAGGCAAGCATAATAAGCCTAAAACTAAATTTGCACACAAATTGTTTTTGCTATAATATTATCTTTAATAAAAAATGCAGCTAAAAGAATTGTTCCAAGGGTAAAGTGTAACATTCGATAGTAGATTTTAGGCCTAACTTTTTGGGTACAGAGTAAATCATTATTTCTTGGCTATAATAATGCTCTAGAAAGTACCAGATTTTAATTTTTCCTTATGTTTTTAGTTGGTGCCTTAATGGAATAGGTTCCTTTTTCTGTTCTGACATACAAATTACTCTTAAAATTGTCAAACGATGATTGTTACTTATCTTTGTGTTTTACTTCCAAGGAAACCAAAATCATAGTATTCTGAAAACCAGAGGTATAAATCTCCCTCATTTGACATCCCACTGAGCTCAGATCTGTTTCACTTCTAAGGCTCTGCTGCTAAAACTATACAAGCTGCCTCCCTCTAGGCCCAGGGACTATTGCAGAAGAGGTGGGCATGTAAGATTGTAAGGGCTGGTGTTGAGGGATAAGCTTAGGACAAGATCAAACCCTACAAATCAAGAAACGGGTACAAAAAATGCCTGAACAGTTGGCAAAAAAAAGGTTAGTTGCCTTCTAAACTACAATGTGTCACTTTTCCACCCCAACCATAAAAATTTTCTGATTACTATAAAATTAAAGGAAAATATGAATTAACAGCATAAAATACCTTGTAACAAAGCCTCTTGGGTATAATACTGCCAATTATGAGTTGTGAAGCTATGTCTATGTGTGTATGTGTGTATATATATAAAATTTTAATTTTTCAGAACAATGTTTCTGTTTTGTAAAGCTAATTGCTAGAAGTCTATAACAGAAACCAAGCTCACAGCAGCTCAATGCATAGAAGTTAAAAAGAAGTCAGTCTTGTAACTTTTTGTTTTGGTTTTTCTGGCAGCCTTTTTACTTAAAATAATAATTTTAAGAAGTAACAAATGCCTGTCTACATCCAGTCCTATCTGGCCTAGAGCAATTAATTGGCTATAAGTCTTTTGACACTTAAGGCCCAAAGTCATAGGAAATCCTGACAAAGAAAAAATAACACTGTAGAATTATATTACTTTTAATGTGACAAAACCTTTTCTCTCCCAAATACAGTATATAGTGCAATACAAAAGTGGGCGGAAAATAGATTTGTCTACTGTTAACAAGTCTTTAGCAATTTAGACACTGAGGACAAGGTGTTTCTTGCTTTTAATTTACACCTTCCTCAGGATGCTGTACCTATGGATATAAATTGGCTGGAAAGGAAATTAAATTTTTAAAATTCTAATTTAAGGTTGGTCCTACAATTCTCAAGTAAGATTTATCACAATGTCCAAATAACCCTTGATGAGGAGGATAGACACATTTTGAGTCTTATCAAAGAGTATGATGATACATGCCTTGGTTTTTTGGCTGCTTAGGTTGTTTACTGCCCTCTGACTCTACCTATAACCTTCTTGGATGCCTAATCCTTGCTATCTTTATGGTATTTGTCAGTGCATTAGCATTATATATCTCTTGTAATGTTGTACCAGATACAGCAGAAGGAAAGGCAAAATTAAGGACTTGGATCATGATAGCTCAGAAAATAGATCTGATCCATTTTTTTTTTTAGGCTAATCCCTAGGCCTGACTCCATCTATCCCATTGAACAATTGGCTATTACATCAGTTCAAACCATGTCCTTTCCCAATATCCAAATCGCTAATGTTTAAAACTATTACCATCAACCCGGCTACTCTAGGAATGAGCCTTCCCAGCACCGTGGGACCTCACCAAATGACCAGATCAAACAACTCTAGGAATGACCCTTCCTAGTGCAGTGGGACCTGATGTTGTTGGCCTGCGTACACATTCTGTGGGATGCTTTTTGGCCATGAGTGGGGACTGAGGACTCAGCTCTGATTTTGTATCTTGCCCAAATTCCTACCCAAGAGGTCTAGAAATTCATGCCCTACCAATGATAAATAATCATCAGATGGGTTGTATTTGAGCCTATATATCGTGACTTTCTTTTCAAACTGACTCTGGCATAACACGAAACAAGAAAAAAACATTTAACCTCAAAATAGATTTCCTTGCCATACCTTGAAATTGCCCTGCAAAGTTTTTGTGGGAAAAATCCAAATTTTATGGAGAATCTCCTTCTGCCTTCCTTTTTCTTCCTTTCTTTGCAGATCCAGTAGACAATCAAGTAAGAGTCAGGTACCTTTTTGGGTCTAATAAGAAGCATTTTAAAACCTGTTCTCTCTCTAAAGTCTGCTGAGATATTCCTCTGCACAATAAAACTTGGTCTCCATAATCCTTTACCTTAACTTTAACATTCCTTTCCATTGATTCTAGGTCTTCAGATGGACTCAACCAATTGTCAACCAGAAAATGTTTAAATTCACCTATAGCCTGGAAGCCTTCCTGCTTTGAGCTGTCCCGCCTTTCTGAACCAAATCAATGTTTTTCTTAAATGTACTTGATTGATGTCTTGTGTCTCCCTGAAATATACAAAACCAAGCTGTACCCCAACCACCTTGGGCACGTGTTCTCAGGAGATCCTGAGGGCTGTATCATGGGTCATGGTCAGTCTTATTTGGCTCAGAATAAATCTCTTCAAATATTTTACAGAGTTTGACTCTTTTAACCGACAAGAACTAACTTTAAACCCATTACATGTGAGAACCAGTCCAAAACTTCATTCTTAGTTCATCCATGTAAGTATCATAAGGCTTTTACAATTGCTAGTTTTAGAGCAAATTGATATTGACAAAAAAAAAAAAAAAAGAATTGCCATGTAGAGGTGAAAACAAATCTAAGAAAAAAACACAGATTTGGAAATTACAGGGAATAAAAAGGAGCCTGCATTTGAAGTAGAATAATAAAATGCTTGAAAAATACTTAAAAATCATAGTGACATCACGGGGAGCTGTAGAAGAAAAAGAGGAAGCTAATGTTTCAAGTTCTCTGTTTTAAATGTTTAAATGATATACTTTAAAAATGGCTAGGCTCAGATAGAAACATTATTATGCAAAAAGTTTTCATTAATCTGACATTCTTCCTCCTCAGATCTTGGACCCTGAATTGTAGAAAAATACATAATTATACTGATTGCTTTTATTTTAAATTGGACCACAAATCCACTAACCTCTCAATGCTAACTTACTGAATTTCCTTTGTCTACTAATTTTCTGCTCTCCTACATCACTCTTTTATACACTCATACTTTTCTCTTTCTTTCTTTCTTTCTTTCTTTCTATTTCTTTCTCTTTCTTTCTTTCTCTTTCTTTTCCTTTCTTTCTTTCTCTTTCTTTCCTTCTTTCTTTCTTTCGTTCTTTCTTTCTTTCTTTCTTTCTTTCGTTCTTTCTTTCTTTCTTTCTTTCTTTCTTTCTTTTCTTTCTTTCTTTCTTTCCTCTCTTTCCTTTCCTTCCTTTCTTTCCTTTCCCTACTTTCTTTTCCTTCCTTCCTTCCTTTCTCTTTTCTTTTTCTTCCTTCCTTTCTTTTCTCTTCCTTCCTTTCTTTCTTTCTTTTTTTCTTTTTCTTTCTTCCTTTCTTCTTTCTCTTCCTCTATTTATTTATTTATTTATTTACTTACTTGCTTACTTATTTATTTTTACAGACTGGGTCTTGCTATGCCACTCAGACTGAACTTTAATCCTGGGCTCATGCAATCCTCCTGCCTCAGCTTCCTGAGTAGCTGAGATTACAGATGTGGGTCAGTGCTCCTGGCTACGCACCTTTCTCTAAATCCTCGATATTCTTTCCCCACTCCCTATATTAAGTGGTACTGCTTCTTTTCTTATCTCTAAGACTCTAAAGACAATTAAAAGAGAACTGTCATGTGTACTACTGCATGTTTCCACACATTCAGAACAGACTCAGCTTTCTTTTCTGTTAATACAGAGGGATTATTGGTTTTTCCTACTAAGGAAAGCTTACCTATTTTTGCAGTCAGTCCAATATTCTCATGTATTCCATCAATGCCCCAGAAAACGGTTCTCTCTTCCATAAGTTATTTTTCTACACTGATTCCCTTCCATTAGATTATTCTAATAGCAAATAGGATGTTCTCATTCATTTATAAAGCAAACAAAAAACAAAAATATCTAATTTGTCATCATATATAACTTTCCACTACCTTCTGCCTAGCCACACTAACTTACTTTGCCCATATTTATTTTTCTGTTCCTCAACTACATTTGGAATGCTACTACCTCAGGACCTTTGCACATTTTCTAACTTCTACTTGGAATTCCTTCCTCTTGACTGCTATGTAAATCTGCCTCTACATCACTGTCCTTTTCTTCAGGTCTTTCCTGAAATGTCATCTTATCATGAGGTCTTTTATAAAACTTTACTGTTTTCTAACTCTGCTCCTGCTGTATCTTCTCTCCTAGCCCTTATCTCTTTCTGACATATTGCCTATTTATTGCCTGGCTTTTTTTTTTTTTTTTTTTTTTTTTACTGTAAAGTGAGTTACTTGAGAGTAGAATTTTCTTTTTAAGTTTAATGATAAGTTCTAGTCAAGGAAATATAAAATAAATATATAAATATGGATACAGAAAGTGACAATTAAAGTAGAAATATGCTGTCAAAATGTTAATTGCACAGTGGAAAAACCACTAAATAAAGACAAAAAACTCAAACAGGTGCAGTGGCTCACGCCTGTAATCCTAGCACTTTGGGAGGCCGAGGTGGGTGGATCACGAGGCCAAGAGATCAAGACCATCCTGGCCAACATGGTGAAACCCTGTCTCTACTAAAAATACAAAAACAGCTGGGCGTGGTGGTGCACACCTGTAATCCCAGCTACTTGAGAGGCTGAGGCAGGAGAATGGCTTGAACTTGGGAGGCAGAGGTTACAGTGAGCTGAGACTGTGCCACTACACTCAGGGTTGGGTGACAGAATGAAACTCCATCTCAAAAAAAAAAAAAAAAAGAAAATCTCATTATTAATACATATATAGTCAATTTAATTAAATTCCTATTCCAAGTCAGTGGAAAGCTGGAGAGAAATGGAATTTAAAACCATAAGTTTAAAGCCAGGCACAGTGGCTCATGCCTATAATCCCAGTACTTTGGGAGGCCGAGGCAGGCAGATCACGAGTTCAGGGGTTCAAGACCATTCTGACCAATATGGTTAAACCCGTCTCTACTAAAAATACAAAAATTAGCCAGACATGGTGGTGCACACCTGTAGCTGCAGCTATTTGGGAGGCTGAGGCAGGAGAGTTGCTTGAACTCAGGAGGCGGAGGTTACAGTGAGCCAAGATCATGACACTGCACTCTAGCCTGGGAGACAGAGTGAGACTCTGTCTCAAAAAACAAATAAACAAAAAAACGAAAAACAAACAAAAAACCAAATAAGTTTAATAATATTCAATTCTAATTCGAGTATAAGAAAATAGAAATTTCCTACATAGTTGTTATGACTATTAACTGGTAAAACCTCTTTGAAAAGCATTAGGTAGTATCTACATAATATTTCTTTCAATCAACACAGTCCACTTTTCCAACCCTATAATAAAGAAATACAAATGTTTCTAAAGATACATTTGAAATATTTAAATATTTAAAAACAGGATGTATATATATGTGTGAATTACACAATTGAGAAAATAATTAAAAATAAATACATCGAAGCTTGTTATGTGCCTGTAGGTCCATTTATTTGGGAGATTTGAAGTGGGAAGATCACTTGAGCTCAGGAGCTCAAAGCTGTTGTGTGTGATGATCATGCCTGTGAATAGTCACTGCATTTGAGCCTGTGCAATAGAGTGAGACCCCTATTTCTAAAAGAATAATGATAATAACCTGAGAGAAACAAGAAATGGGGAAAGGATTCCCTATTTAATAAATGGTGCTGGGAAAATTGGCTACCCATAAGTAGAAAGCTGAAACTGGATCCTTTCCTTA
>NW_012113919.1:5466899-5476001 GCF_000951035.1 Colobus angolensis palliatus | reverse complement strand
GAAAAGAATAATTATATTCTAGCTGTGGTATATTTGCAGTCATACCCAAAAATTCCAGGGCAACCCAGTTACTCTTTGCTTCAATAAGGATGACCATCTCTTCGTACACTATACTTGTATGATGGACCAAAGCCATCTGTACAAAAGCCAAGCTGTACTTCAACTTTTGGCAGCTGAGTGGACTTTGTATATGGAAGTGTCTTTGTTCTATAATAGCAGACTCTTGCTGTGCTTAGTGCCATTTTCAGTCCAGAGCAAGGGTTTCCAGGAGGGAAGTACCACAGACATCCAGATTATTTGGCTGACATCTGCTACCAGTCTGTGTGAAGAGCCGGTATGCTCATCTCATGACCCTGCTGTTATGTTACTCAGTCTGATGCTGGGAAGGTTGTTCCCCTGTTCAACCTCTGGAACCTAGCATAGGAATTCAGTAGAAGAGACCAAAAAAAAAAAGAAGAAAAAAAAAACCCTACCGAATACGACTGATGGAAAAGATCAAAATAGCAAATTGAAAACTTTCATTTGTTTCATTTGCAATAATATAAAGACTTTTAATGCCTTTTAAGAACTTTCCAGTGTAAATTAATGAATGTCATCTTGTATCATTATCTAGCAGTATATTAAAAACATCAGCTTTAGGTTTAGGTGTTAGCAAGGTGTATTTGTCAGGGTTTTCCAGAGAAACAGAACCAATATGATGTGCGTGAACATAAAGTTTTATTTTAAGGAACTGGCTCCTGTGATTTTGATTGGTGGTAAGTGAAAATCATCCGTGGGGTGTGGCCAAGCACAATGGCTCATGCCTGTAATCCCAGCACTTTGGTAGGCCAAGGTAGAGAGATCACGAGGTCAGGAGTTCGAGACCAGCCTCGCCAACATAGTGAAAACCCATCTCTATTAAAAATACAAAAAATTAGCCGGGCATGGTGGCTGGCACCTGTAATTCCAGGTACTCTGGAGGCTGAGGAAGGAGAGTTGCTTGAACCGGGAGGTGGAGGTTGCAGTAAGCCGAGATCTGCCACTGCACTGGAGCCCGAGTGACAGTATGAGACTCCGTCTCAAAAAAAAAAAAAAAAAATTGCAGGGTGATCTGATTAGCTAGAGACCCTGGAAATAATTGATGTCATAGTTTAAGTCCCAAGGTTATCATCTGATATAGAATCTCTCCTTGCTTGGAAAGAGGTCATTCTTTTGTTCTATTCAGGGCTTCCACTGATTGCATGAGGCATGACCACATTATGGAGGGCAGTCTGCTTTATTCAAAGTCCACCAATGTCAATTTCATCCATAAATGCCTTCAGAGGAACATTCAGGATGTTTTCCCACACATCTCGGCACCATAGCCTAGGCAAGTTGACACACAAAATTAACCATACAAAAGACAAAATTAATTTACAGTCTTAGCTGTAATGACTACCTTTGTGATAGTTAAAAAAAAACAATTAGCTAAGTATCCTTAAACCACCTAAAGGATTTATCTCTATACACTCTTATGCAAAATGCTGGACCAGCTAGAATTTACAACAGGTTATATAAACCTTATCTCAGAAAAAGAAAATCTACAGTGCTAGTCTCAAATCTGGTAGCAATCCCATGCATACTAAATGTAAAGCAGAGACTATGTTGTATTTATGTAGCTTATAAATATAAACTTTCATTTTATATTTTGCTTGCTCTAAAATGACAGAAAGTCTTAGACTAGGAGGCACTATGATAGCAGATTTTTCCAGATGGAAGAGAATGGCATAATTGATTATTTGCTGCATATTAAAAGATGATATTTTGGACAAATTACTACCCACTCATTTTCTCCAGTAAAAGCTACAACTTGATTTAAAACAAGATTTTAAATGTATAGTTGCTGGCTATGTGAATAACAAGGAAAATAGCTATGTAATAAATGTGAGATTTGGTGGTTTTATGCAGATTCAGTTTGTAAATCTCATAGCATATTTTGGGCTTATGTTTGCAGTAGAATAGTAAAAAGATATATATTCTACGAAATGGTATTATAAATTATATAAGTCAAATTCTCCATTTTACATATGAGGAGATTTACCACAGAATTGAGGTACTCTCCTTGTTCATAAACTTTTCATTGACAGAACAATAACTAATATAATCATCTCCTGAAATTAATCTTCTGGCTGCAGAGAAATTAACTACAATTATTCATTTTCTTAGTCTATTTTGTGTTGCTATAAAAGAATATGCAATACAGGGTAACTTATAAAGAAAATAAGTGAGCTTGGATCACAATTATGGAGGTTGAGAAGTCCAAGATTGGGCAGCCCATCTGCTGATGTTCTCCTGCTGTTTCAACTCATAGTGAAAGCACAAGGAAGGAAATGGGCATCTGCAAAGAATCCAAGCAAGAGAAGGAGCAACTGGCTTGTGAACTCACTCCCTTAAGACAGTATTAATCTATTCATGAGGATCTGCCCTGTGATCCAAACATCGCCTACTAGGTCTCACCTCCCAACACTGCCACATTGGGAATCAAATTTCAACATGCATTTTGTCAGGGACAAATCACTTCCAAGCCATAACAACCATGTACTCACAAATACGAGTCATAATCTATTAGGGTTTTTCTTAAGTTGATCATTTTTTTCTGTATATAAAATGACACATTTCCGAATCATTAGTATGATTTAATTCTGTCTCAGTGACTATCCTTTCTTTCTTTTATCAAAATGATTAAAATAAATGTAGTGGTAGTATTACAAATTCATTGTTTACCTTTGCATACACTGTATATACAGAACCCTCAAAAACGGATGTATTATGAAATTTTTATATTTGCATGTGCAATATCATGTAACATTATTACACAGTGTGGAGTTCTACATCTATCTATATCTATGTATATAAAGATTGATCTTATATATGATGTTGTTTTACAAATAGAATTTTTCTATCTTCAGTGATTTATTATTATGAACAATCATGCTACAAACATTCATACTCCTTTTTATTTCTATTAAGTTGCAAGAACTTCTACATCATTTACTCAGAAGTAGTGTTTTTGGTCCTTATAATAACTTTGATTTTTTATTTATTTATTATTTTCATAGTTTTGGGGGTACAAGTGGTTTTTGGTTACATGGATGAGTTCTATAGTGGTGAATTCTGATATTTTAGTGAACCCATCACCCTAGTAGAGTACGCTGTACCAGATATGTAATCTTTTATTTCTCACTCCCCTCTGAACTTCTGACCTTGAGTCCCCAAAGTCCATTATATAATTCTGTATGTCTTGGAATCATCAAAGCTTAGCTTCCACTTATAAATGAGAACATATGGTATTTGGTTTTCCATTTCTGAGTTACTTCACTTCGAATAATGGCCCCAGCTCCATTCAGGTTGCTGCAAATGTTTCATTCCTTTTTATGGCTGAGTAGTTTTCCATGCTGTATATATACTATGTTTTCTTTATTGACCAATCATTGGTCAGTGGGCACTTAGGTTGATTTCATATCTTTGCAATTGCTAATTGTGCTGCTATAAACGTGTGTGTATGTGTCCTTTTCATACAATGACTTCTTTTCCTTTGAATAGATACCCAGTAGTGAGATTGCTAGATCAAATGAAAGATCTACTTTTAGTTCTTTAAGGAATCTTCATACTGTTTTCCATAGTAGTTGTACTAATTTACATTCCCACAAGAAGTGTAACATTTTCACCAAATCCAACAAATATCTATGATTTTTGACTTTTAAACTGTGGTCATACTAGCCTTTTTCCAGTTTTCAGGGGGAATGCTGTAAATTTTTCCCCAGTCAATATGATGTTGGTTGTGTATTTATTATATATGGTTTTTAGTGCTTTGAGATAACTCCCTTCTATGCCTATTTCGTTGAGAGTTTTTACTACAAAGCGATACTAGATTTTATCTAATGCTGTTTCTGTGTCTATTGAAATAATTTTGTGGTTCTTTTGTTTTTAATTTTGTTTATATGATGTGTCACATTTATTGACTTGAATATGTTAAACCATCCCTTCTTCCCTGAAATGGAACCCACTTGATCATTAAATATTATCTTTTTGATATGTTGTTGGATGTGAGTGTTTCGTTGAGAAGTTTTGCATCTAAGTTTATCAGGGATATTGGTCTCTAGTTTCCTTTATTTTATGTGCTTTCCTGGTTTTGGTGTTAGGGTGATACTGGCTTCATAGAACTATTTAGGGAAAATTCTCTATTTCTCTCTTTTGGAATAGTTTCAATAGGCTTGGTACCAATTATTCTTTGAATGTTGGTAGATTTCAGCTCTGAATCAATCTGGTTGTAGACATTTTTTTTTTTCTTGGCAATTTTTTTTATTACTGATTCACTCTCACTGCTTGTTATTGGTCTGTTAAGGGTTTCTATTTTTCCCAGTTTAATGTGGGAGGATTAGATTTATTCATTTCCTCCAGATACTCTAGTTTGTGCTTTTAAAGGTGTTCATTGTAGCCTTGAATAATCTTTTGTATTTCTGTGGCATCAGTTGTAATATCTCCAGTTTCATTTCTAATTGAGCTTATTTGAATCTTCTCTCTTCTTTTCTTGGTTAATTTCCCTAAGGTCTATGTTTATGTTTTCAACAAACTAGTTTTTTTGTGTGCGTCTTTTGTCTTTTGTATTTTTCCAGTTTCCATTTCATTTAATTCTGCTCTGATCTTTGTGTTTTTTGTTTTTTTGTTGTTGTTGTTGTTTTTTTCTTCTGCTGGTTTTCAGTTTAGTTTGTTCCTGTTTCTGCAGTTCCTGGAAGTGTGACAATAGGTTGCCATTTGTGCTGTTTCAGATTTGGGATATAGGCATTTAACGCTAAAAAAATTTCCTCTTTGCATTGCTTTCGCTGTATCCTGGAGGATTTGATAACTTGTGTCACTATTATCATTCATTTTAAAGAATTTTTAAAATTTCTATCTTGATTCCATTGTTAATCCAAAAACCATTCAAGAGCAGATTATTTAATTTCCATGTATTTGCATAGCTTGAGGGTTCCTCTTGAAGTTCATTTCCAGTTTTATTTCCCTGTTGCCTAGGAAGGTACTTGATATATCAATTTCAATTACCTTAAATTTATTAAAACTTATTTCGTGACCTATAACATGATCCTATCTTGGAGAATGTTCCAAGTGTCAATGAGAAGAATGTATATTGTATAGTTGTTGGGAAGAATTTCTGTAAATATCTGTTAAGTCCATTCATCCTAGGGTATAGTTTAAGTCCATCGATTCTTTGTTGACTTTCTGTCTTTATGATCTGTCTAGTGCTGTCAGTGGAGTATTGAAGTCCCGCACTATTATTTTGATGCTGTCTATCTCATTTATTTGGTCTAGTAGTAATTTTATTATGAATCTGGGAGCTTCAGTGTAAGGTGCATATAAATTTAGGATTGTAATATCTTCTTGTTGGACCGATTCTTTCATCAGTATATAATATCCTTCTTTGTCTTTTTTTACTGCTATTTCTTTAAAGTCTGTTTTGTCTGATATAAGTATAGCTTCTCTTAATTTTCATTTGTATTTGCATTGAATATCGTTTTCTATTCTTTTATGTTGAGTTTATAGATATCTCTATGTGTTAAGTGAGTCTCTTGAAGAAAGAGGAAATTTGGTATGTGATTTTATAAAAATCCATTCTGTCATTCTGTATCTTTTAAGTGGAATATTTAGACCATTGGCATTCAATGTTAATATTGAGATGTGAGGTACTGTTAGATTCATCATGTTAGTTGCTACCTAGATACTTTTTTTATTGTGTTATTATTTTATAGACCCTGTGAATTTTATATTTTCAGAAGGTTCTATTTGGTTTATATTGAGTTCTTGTTTCAGGATTTAGACTCATTTTAACATTTCTTGTAGAGTTGGTTTGGTAGGGGCAAATTCCCTCAGCATTTTTTTGTCTGAAAAAGACTTTATCTCTCTATAATTTATAAAGCTTAGTTTTGCTGGATACAAAATTCTTGGTGGACAATTATTCTGCTTAAGGAGGCTAAAAATAAAATCTCAATCTCTTTTAGATTATAAGGTTTCTGCTGAGAAATATGCTGTTAAACTAAGAGGTTTTCCTTATAGATTACTGATGCTTTTGTCTCATAGTTCTTAGAACTATTTCCTTCATTTGAAATTTATATAATCTGATTAACTATGTTCCTTGGTGATGATCTTTTTGCAATGAATTTCCCAGGAGTTCTTTCATCCTCCTTTATTTGGAGATCTAAATAACTTGCAAGATCAGGGAAGATTTTGACAAGCAGTCCCTCAAATAAGTTTTCCAAATTTTAGCCCTTTCTTCTACCTCAAGAATGTCAATTATTTTCGGTTTGGCCAGTTTACGTAACTGCATTTCATGGAAACTTTGTTCATTTATTTTGATTATTTTTTTTCTTTATCTTTGTCTGATTGGCTTAATTCAAAGGGCTTGGCTTCAAGGCCTGAAATTCTTTCTTCTACTTGTTTTAATCAATTGTTGAAATTTTCCATGGAATTCTGTATTTTACTCAGTGTGTCTTTCCTTTCCAGAAGTTCTCATTGGTTTTTCTTTTTGATATCTACCTCTCTGGGAAAATTTAATTCATATACTATTTTTTTAATTCCTTTATGTTGCTTTTCATCTTTCTTTGCTATCTCCATGAGTAGCTTAATAATAAACCTGCTTGTCATATTACCAGAATTCTTGTCTGGTTCCTTCTTATTTGGGTAGATTATTTCTTCAAATTGTTTTTGAATTTATTTTTTGATATGACTTTTTTTTTCTAATTTCTTTTCTCCCCTCTTAAGGATGTGATTTTAATGTTTATAGTTTGCTATGGCTTAATTTGGTTCTTCATGCTTTCAGGGGTGAAGACTGTATGAGTTCCTTGGTTATAGTCTTTGTGTACTGGCTTTCTCATATGCTCTCTGTAGTAGTTATGTACTTAGTGTGTGGGCAAGTTCACTGTCTTCTATAGGGTTGAAATGGCAAGAATGTCTTGAAGCTTATTTCATTCCCCCATTGTGTGTACTTTTTTATTTATTTTATTTTTCCTCAATATTTTATTTACTGATTTGATGGTTCAGGTTTCAGGCCAGCAGGGGAGGCATCTCTGGGCAGGAACCAGTGCAGCTAAAGCAGGTATGTATATGTAATACTCAATGGTGGTATTGAGTATTGGTCAGAGAACTCAACCTTAATGAAGGTGGATGGGGCGTTCTCAGTTAGATGCAAGGTGAGAGCTACCTCAGCTCCCTTGCCAGGCCAAAAGGACAGCCATTCACCTCCAAGTCTCACAGGGTTCAGGCTGTTCAGATCAGACAGGCACTTATTTTTGTCTATAGAAATTTTGATGTTCCAAGTAGAGAGGAATTGTGACTCTGCCTCTTGTGCAAGCCTGAACCTGGGAAGGGCTCCCCCTGTGGGGATGCAATCACCCTGAATTGCTCCAGGAAAGTTATCTATAGGCTGACTGTCTGGGGAGACATGCAGACTTTCCCTGGTGTGCCCAGCACTGCAAATGTGTCTCCACTGAAAGAAACTTCCTACCAGCAGAAAGATCTGAGACTCAAGGCCTGCCATCCATATCCTTTTGTTCCACAGGCTGCTTCCTGATGCAATACTCTCCCTCTCCCCCTAGGAGTAGGAGTTCCTGAGAGCCAGACTACAGTAATTGTTGTTGCTTTTCTGGGTCCAGCTACCCAGTGTGACTACCACACTCCAGGCTGGTGCTGGAAAGTGTCTGCAAGGAATCCAGTGGTGTGATCTGTCTTCAAGTTCCCAGGAGTGGGTACTAGCACCAGTTCTGATGTGGGTGGGAGGGGAGTGACATACAGTCAGTGAGATTCCTTGGTTGCATATAGGCTTAGTGTGCTGGTTTTCTTGAATGCTGGTTATAATAGTAGTGAACTTGTCATGTGGACAGACTTGGGACCTCTGCTTAGCCAGGGTGTTACAGGTACTGGTGATAGCTGAGATCAGGAGCCATTTTCTCCTTCCTAGGCACAGTGTTAGGCTACCTAAAGATGCTATAATGGACTGTTGGTTGGTTTCCAGATAGGAGATGATGCTTGCAAAACAACATCAGCTTCAGTAGTAGCAGTGAGGTTTGAGCTTGCCCTAAGTTGTCCAGGGGAAGTATTCTGGTTTCTCAGATTATGAGTGGTGCTGTAAAGCTCCTAAAGGTATGTCTTTTGTGTTAACCTACCAGGGTGGGTAGAGGGGCACAACCAAGTGGGGGCAGGGTTAGGCAGGTCTGTGTTCTGACTCTCTGTGAGAGGGGTAAGCTGCAGCCCCTGTAAGGGGTAGCGATTGGTTCTCAGGCCACTTGGGTAAGATTCCAGAAAGGAGTAGAACTGCCTCTGCTACACAGAAGAGTTCATAAAGGGAGTAGAGACTAGCAGGTGGCAGCAAGCCTCACCCAACTCCCATGCAGTTGGCAAGGCTGATCTCACTCCAGCAGTGCTCAGCTAACAACACTGGGTTAAGATCCAGACAGCCTGTGTACAGAACTCAGACCTGCCCCAGACGGTAACCTTTCCCTCCAGAACAAAGGTGGCTATCAGTCCACAGTCCTCCCCGTCTGTCAGCAGGCCAGGCACTCAGCACCTACACTAGTGTCTACAGCACACTTCCTGCTCATCCCTAGGTTCTAGTCAAGGGAGTTGGTCCCCACATGAGATTACATCACAAAATTCATTTGGGAGCATGTTTTACCCTGCAACTACTCCCTGAGCTAGTCGGCTGGCTTCCCCAAGGACTCCTGTGAAATATAATCAAGAATGGCTTCCTTCATTCCATGCTGGATACGTGGAATACCTGCAAGACCTGTCTTGCTGCTGCTTCTACTTTTCTATTTCTCACTGCTCCCTAAATCAGTTCTAGCTCTTGGTAGGGTTAAGGTCTTCTCCCTTGGCCTGAATTCTTAGGTTCCCTGGTGGGAATGTATATCCTGAAGGCGGTCTCTCCCCCTCTCACACTCTGGGGACTTACAGATTTTCACCTGTCTCATAGAGTAGGCAGTAGCCTGCTGCTACCTTCAAAAGGTCTGTGGATTCTTTCTTTCTTTCTTCCTTCCCTTCCTTCCTTCCTTCCTTCCTTCCTTCCTTCCTTCCTTCCTTCCTTCCTTCCTTCCT
>NW_012113919.1:5460074-5466849 GCF_000951035.1 Colobus angolensis palliatus | reverse complement strand
TCTCTTTCTTTCTTTCTTTCTTTCTTTCTTTTTCTTTCTTTCTTTCTTTCTTTCTTTCTTTCTTTCTTTCTTTCTTTCTCTCTCTTTCTTTCTTTCTCTCTCTCTCTTTCTCTCTCTCTCTCTTTCTTTCTCTCTCTCTCTCTCTTTCTTTCTCTCTCTCTCTCTCTTTCTTTCTTTCTTTCTTTATTTTTTCTATTAAGTTCCTGCATTGCACTTGGAAAAAAGTTCATACTGTGAATGTCTACACACTATTTTGTCTGTGCAAGTGAGAGAAGCATGCTAACACTGCCTCCAAACTGCCATCCTGGAAAAAAACAAAACCAAAAGCTTTACATTAAAACTGGATCCTACCGAAAATATCTCTAAGGTGATTGTCAAAAATTTGTATTGTCTTCACTAACCCACATGCTTGCCAAAATTAATATTAGCAAGTAATTTTTAATTATTTGATACACTGATGATATTGTCTTGTGTATTTTAACTATTTTCATGTATAATATCTAATATACACATAATAAAATGTATATGTCACAATCATAGTTTGCTTAATTTGCACAAATTGAACACACGTGTGCAACCAACAGTCATAACTCAGATTAGGAAATAAAATACTACTACTATTTTAATTACCACCTCATGCTTCCTTCCAGACACTACCTACCTCAAGTGTTACCATCGTCCTAGTTTCAAGTACATTTATTTTACCTAAATCATTCTTTATATAAATTGTGGCTTACAGTCAATATTCCATTGTGTCTGACTTCTTGTTCTTAGCATTTTGTTAGTGAGATTAGTCTTCAGGGTTGTACACAGATAATGTATTCTAAGTTTTGGTAGTCACGTTTTATAGCATTTCATTGTATCTATATACCAGATTTTATTTATACATTCAAATTTGATGGGAGTAAAGTATATTTTGGGGAAGTGAGTGCTATTATAAATAGTATAGCTATAAGCATTTTAGTAAATATAATTTAATTAACAGGTGTTTTAATTCAGTTGGTCTATATATCTTCAAATGCACTTAGGGGGCCACAGGATACACACATGTTCAATTTTAGAAGATAATGAAAAATATTTTTCCAGAAACATTGTTCAAATGTATACTCTCACCAGCAGTGTATGAAATATTGGACGTACATGTCCCTGCCAGAACTTGGAATTGTCATTCATTTTCATTGTAGCCATTCTTGTTTGTGCAAATTTATACCATTTCACTGGTGGCTGAAGGAGTTAAACATCTTTTAAAATGATGCTTATTGTCCATTTAAATACGCTTTAATGTGAAATACTCATTTCTTCTGGCTGCTTTTTGGATCATTTATCATTTTCTTGTTCATTTGTTGTATGAAATAAATCAATATAAATACAGTGATCATCTTTCATTAATTAGTAGCTTGTGTTTTTACTTCCTTAACTGTAATTTTTGAAGAACACATGTTCTCAATTTTATTATAGCCTATGTTTTCCTATAGCAAATTGTGCTAAGTGAAACATGTTTTAAAACTATCAATCCCACATTATTATCATAAACCTGTTTCTCTATAGCCCCCTCTAAAATATTTATTGTTTTAATTTTATAAGTATATGTGCAATCACTTTGAATATAATCAATAATATAACTTAGAATATATGAAATAAACATTGATAGAAATAAATTAAATACAGATATTCCATAATTCTGGTGGGGGGATTTTAACACATTTTCCTCAACAGCTAATACAACCAGTCAGTGTGGCTATAAAATGTGTGAACAAAACAATTATTAAATTTGATCTAATAGGCATTTATGGGACACTTTACATAATTGCATTCTTTTCCATTGTTTATGCAACATTTACCAATTTGACTTCCAGAGAAAATGACCAACAATTTCAAAATATTAAAATCATTTGTGTTTTTTTCAGAACTTAAACCAAAATCGGATTTAAGCTAAAAATAAACAAGTAGATAACCAGAAAAAAAAAAAAACTATTTGCAGAGTAAAATGTATGCATTGCTAAATAATAGTAAAGCTAAATAACCATATAAAAATTTTAAAAATATTTGAACATAATGATAATATGGGAGCCATGGCATATTCCCTCTTGTATGATGCAGCTATAGTAATGCTTAGTGATACTTTGATAGCCTTAAACATATACACTAGAGAAGAAAAATCAGAAGAAAATTAATGACTTAAATGTCCATTTCAAAAAGTTAGAAAAATAACAGGAAAATCAAATCTGAAGAACAAAGAAGAAATAATCCAACCTAGAATAAGAGTCAATAAAATAGAAAACAAACATAAAATAGAGCAACTCAAGAAAGCTAACCATAGTCCGTCTAAAATAATTCATTAAATTAATAAATTTAAAGCAAGATGATAGGGATTAAATAGAGAAGATGTTTCCAAAATCAGATGTTTCCAATTCTTCCAAAAAAGAATATCAAAGAAGCATATCATCTCAAATTTTCCTGACAAACTTAAAGTAACAAGTGAACATTGTGAGCAACTAAACATTACGTTTGATAGTTTGAATAATGTAGATTAATTCTCCAAATAATTACCCTACCGAAGACTACTGGAGAAGAAATATAAGACATGAAGATTCTGATATCATTAAAACATTATAAAGACATCTTTTTTAAAAAAAGAAAACTTTTAATACAGAAAGACCAAAGGTATGATGGACCCAGTGGTGAGTCTTTCTTAAATATGTTTTCCTTAAAAAAATTAAGGAATAAATGATGTTAATCTTACACAAGTCATCTCAAGGAGTAGAAAATAATTGGAAACTTACATTTTGAGACTAGTGAATCCCTGTGTCTGTAACAGTGACTGAAACTTGGCCGAGTCATTAACATCAACATATTTCTCCTACTTTTGAAAAATTGACTTAAAATTATATCTCATGTAATTGTTTGCTTTATTATTTTGACTACAACTGTAACTAAATTATCTTTGTTACTACCATTATTATTCCTGTAATTTTTCTTTAATTGATCACAGTTGTATTTTATATTTGTTTCTAAAGCAATGACATACATAAAAACAACAAGGACATTATTTTATAATTATTTTGAGAGTGTCTGAAACGATTGGAGTGATTTTCAAGAATGAATACTTCTGGTCTGAAAAAGAAGGAAGAAATTCTAAACTTGCAAAAAACATTACTTGCAGGGCACTGTGAAAACCAAAAACCGTGGTGTAGGAGTTCCCCTGCCTAGAATGTAATGCTAGTCCCTACTCAACTTCCAGATATTCAGTTTAGATCTATAAAATGTAAGAAATGGCATTATATTCCTCAAGGAATTGTTTTTGAAGAACTGTGAGATGATTATAAATTTCTCAGAACAGTGCCTGACTTTGGTATGTGCTTAGTATCAGATATTATTTATTATTGATAACTCATGAGTAAATAAGACAGGGTGTAATAAGAGGTAGTTTTAAATGCAGGGTAAGTGTATGTGCAAACAGCTGTACAAAGATTTCTTTATGAAGTGCAATGTGGGAGTTTTCATCCATTTAAGGAATTCTAGGTGTGATTTCTATGGAATATAGATTGCTCACAAGTGAGGCTTTAAAAGCTTGGGCAATGACTGGTTCTAGACACAAAAGACTATCTTATTTTTGTAAGCAATGCATTGAGGGTAATGTCCTGTGTGTGTCTCAGTACCTCTACCATGTAGGTTTGTAGAGTAGCTTAAGGACTGTGAGACTGAGGAAGGTCAATGCTGAGCGAACATTTGTGACATGGGACAAAGAAAACAAGAAGATGCCTTAAGACTGGATCCCTTATGAATGTTTTTTTTCTGTTTCTTCCACTTTTTTATAAAGATTGAACTGAAGGATTGACCTGAACTTTTCTATTTGAGAAAGAATAACACTGATCTGGCACAGTGATTGTATAGTGATACATAACAAGATGACCAGTTTACACACAAAATTGCAGAAAATCTGCAGCTTCTTAAGTTTCTGTGTTAAGCCTCTTGAGCTTCAAGGCACCAGGGATTGTGGGAGAGCATTTAACTTACCAATGAACTTACTCTAGTCTCTGGATTTTAAAACAATCTCTATTTCTCTGGTCTATGAGCCTGTCTTCTTTGGAGAACTTCTTATTTTTGTTCTGTTTCTGGTTTGTTTTGTCTGGGTTTGAAGGTGCACGTACATAATAGGAGGCTTGCCTGGTTTTGTTTGTACCTAGAGAGTAATGTTGATATTTCAACACTGGTCTTTGGTTTGTCTTCTGTGCAGTGATGACTCCCTACAGTGAGACGAATAGTCTGGCCAGGTCTGTGGGTAATGTGCATTCTTGTCCTTGAAAAATGGAAAACTTAAGGTGTTGCAGTCTTACGATTCAGGCAAGAACTGTGATACTCTGTTGTTAACGTGCTTTGACCTGCAGACCTCTGAACGCACACTCTTCATGCTATCTTTGCATAAAGAGTTGTTGCTTACTAGCTTTTTTTGGTTAATGTCCACTGCCCCTATCCAGAGGGCTTTCAACTCAGTGACACTCCTAATCACCCATAAAAATATGGGATTTTTGTATCCACTAAATACCAAAAATCTATTAAGACAGGGTATTCTCATTCTTTTTGTCTACGCATGCAATACACGTAATATTTTCTTTTTTATAACTATGCTTTTGGCATAAGACCACACTGGTTGACCCTTACAATTATGGTTAGGTTTTCAGTTAACCTAATGAACACCCATCCTCTTCAGAATTTTAATTTGCAGTCTGTAGCCAAGATACAACCAATCTGACTGCATAGTTCCCTCACTTTGTTTCCTATAATTTTCTCACCCTTCTGACTTTCCGAAGAAAAAGCACAGGATTTCCCTGCTTCCAGGAAGAATGAGGGCTGCTCATTCCATTATACATTGTAGTGTTTAGCTGTGTTATATGATAAAACTGAACATTCAAGCAGTCAGGGCTGCCTCTTGTATAAAAAGCTTAAATATTTTAAAGAAGTTTTAAATCACTTTTTACAAAAATGTATGACCTTTTGCATTTCAAGTATTTTCTAGGGCTCTGGTGTCTAATACAATAGTTACTACTCACAAGTGACCATTTAGTAATTGAAAGGCAGATTGTTGAAATTGATATGTGTCATGAGTGTAAAATATATGCCACATTTTACAGACTTGTAAAAAATATAATATAAAATAGCTGGATAATATTTTTGTTGAAATGAAATTTTTTGTATAAATTTGGTTTAATATAATTAATTTAATGTTTCTTTTTAGTTTTGAGAATTATGCCTTCCAGACAATTTAACATTATCTGTGTGACTCACATTATATGTCTCTTGGACAGTGCTATTCTAGGGACTGAAATGAGCCATCTGTGTGCTAAATCTGAACATTAACTCCTCATTTCTCTTTCATTTCCTCTGTAACAAATCTAATTTCTCTCATGGCTTCCTCTGACAGAATGAATACCTGGAAAAGAAGAAAAGCACATGAACTTTTTTTTATTGATGTATTTTTCTTGTTTTGAATATGGGCAAGAGGATTTTAAGGGCAAACAGAGTGTCAGGAATTCCCTACAAAGTTTCCATCAGAAATTGAATTCTTCAAAGGAAAAAGAGCACTGGTGGAAGGAGAATCCTTACTGAAAACAATTCAGTGGCACACACTGAAAGAAAATAAGCATGTAAGGGAGCATATTGGCTATGGCTGTTTGATGCCTTGGCCTAAAGCAGGAAGACAAAATATTAATATTCCATTCATCTTCATTTGTTTTAAATTGAGGTCTAATTTACAATATGTAAAATTAATTATTAATTATTTTAACACGTACAATTAAGTGTCATTTGGTTCATTCACAAGATTGTGGAGCGTCTATCTGCTTCCAAGACACTCTTATCATCCCAAAATGTTTTGAAAGTGGGCAAACTCCTACTCATAAGAATTCTTGTTGCAGGCCAGGCGCAGTGACTTACACCTGCAATCTCAACAATATGAGTGGCTGATGCAGGAGGACGCTTGAGCCCAGGAGTTTGACACCAGCCTGGCTGATATAACAAGACCCTGTCTCAAAAAGAAGAAGAAGGAGAAGGAGAAGGGGAAGAAGAAGAAGGAGAAGAGGAAGAAAGAGGAGGAGGAGGAGGAGGAAGAAGAAGAAGAAGAAGAAGAAGAAGAAGAAGAAAAAGTAAAAGAAAGAAGAAGAAGAAAAAGAAGAAGAAGACGAAGAAGAAGATGAAGAAGAAGACGAAGAAGAAGAAAGAAGAAGAAGAAGAAGAAGAAGAAGAAGAAGAAGAAGAAGAAGAAGAAGAAGAAGAAGAAGAAGAAGAAGAAGAAAACTATAAAAAGGATTCCTGTATTCCTGTTTACTAATGGGATTGCACTTTTTGGTTTTGATTATGAGAGTGGCATAACTGAAGTCGCTTTCTATCCGACCAATGTTAGCAGCTAAGAGAACAGTGTACTCGCCACTCTCCTCATCCACTCTCCAGGCTGCATAGTCCCACATTCCTTTGGGAAAGCTGTTCTTATTACTGCATCTTGACACTCTCTGTTCTGTGCAATCAAAACTGTAAATATCTTCAGAGTAACTTTTAGTCTAGAAAATAAAATGAATTATTGGTCTTCCAGCTTTGTCTACTGTTTATTGTGTTTATTTTAATACCTCTTCCCTGCTTCCATTGTACCTCTGCTTGACCCTTAAGGCTCCTATGTGTTAGGTCAGCAATTTATACATATACTATGTATTAGGTCACCACTTTTGTACACTTTTATATATAGCATTTAGTCTCATGCTTTGTATACTAAAGAGAACAGTAC
>NW_012113919.1:5432960-5458355 GCF_000951035.1 Colobus angolensis palliatus | reverse complement strand
TCTTTTAAAAATCCTCAAAAATATTCATAAATATATACAGATTTTTAAGTTCCTAAGTAATGCATGAACACAGTAATGTAAAACGATCAACCACACCCTCCAGTTTAGCAAAAAATGCACATGCTTTAGCCACTCGCAGTCAGTTAGGAATTGAGATTAACATAGAAGGTAAAGAATTTGGGCTATAAATAAAAATTAACCAATTAGATAACAGCTCTGGAAAGTATGAAGGACAGATAAGTTAACTCACAAAACGGTAAAAAGCAGGTACCATTATACTCAATGCTAAAAGCAGATTCTGAAACATTCTTAAAATAATATTTCTACTAAAACAGAAGGCTGCATCCATCCACACCAAGAGAGGTTGCATAAGTGACAAGTGACGGATCATAACAGCAGGCCTTCACAGATCAAATGCCACCCCAAAGCATGTTCAGACACACAGGATCAGACATACACGCACACATTGGGCCAGGAGAAGGTCACAGAACTGTGGGCTTAATGTCAGATGTCACTCCAGAATTTGTGGGAGAGGGTTGTGCTGTTTGTGGCTGGATCCATCCACAAGAAAGGGAGATTATCCATGCCATAATGAAAAGCAGCCTAAGTACCAACCCCAAGAGCACACATCAGCCTTCACTCACTGTGTGGATGCTGCAATGCATCACGCAGCTATGCTTTCAGCAATGAAGGGCTTTCTATGCCAGCTTCTGGGAGCAACCTTCCCTGGTAATCCATCGGAAATTCTTCAGCTGAGAATAATCACCTTGACCAAGGGCATGTCCACTTTCCAGTAAAGCCAAAATCTGATGGCTAATTGATGAATCATATCAAGGCCTGTTACTTATACACAGAAACTATTTTAAATGCTTTAACATCTCTATTTTCCTCAAATTCATGTACCACTTAACTATTTTCCATTGCACATTACTCGAGATACAATTCAAAGCATGTTCTGACAGTGGATAGTCATTTTACTGATCATTATAGAAAGAACTTAAAGCTGTGATTGACACACTGAAGAAAAAGAAGTATCATGAATCTCAGGCTCTTCAGTTATAACAAGTGTGAAAAATTAATCTTGTGACCAACAGACTTAAGCAATCAAAATTATTTTCCTCTGAATTGTTCATTCAGGTAAAGAGCCAGAGATGTTTAGAAACAGGAATTTCGTACGACCTTCATTTTAAAATCTTATTCCCTATGAGATACCAAGCAGGAATTTTTTATACAAACACGTTAATATTTATCTTGTAAAGTATTTCATGCTATGAGCAAGAAAATATGTACTTTTTTCTTTCTGCTTTCAAACAACTAAGAATGATATCAAAGATGTGCTACACTTTTAATTTCTAAATATATTCTGAATTCATGTCATGCATTTATGATTGAATCCGAAAAACACAGAAAAAGTTTATTTGAACAGAGAAAGTTTAAAATAAAAGAGTTATTAAAAGGGGATTAGAATAATTGGGAATTGCTTATGTGGAGGAAAAGAAAGGACTCTAAAGGCTACTCTAGGTTTGAACACAGGCATAGAAGGAAGGAATACATTTTGAAGAGGAGAATCCTCAGGTAGGATGGGGATCAGATCAGACCTCTTTGGAGAGGATCATTGAAATACACAGAATGGTGAAGTTTTCCATAGTTTTTGGTCAGAGCTGCAGCTGGTAGGTGTAAAATTACCTGCTGGTACTCTAATACAATTTTGCAGCCAAGTTACTTGTGTGCGTTGCTGTAGACTTGCTGGAAAGTTCACTGAAAGCACTGACTAAATTCACCAGAAAGCTTCTGGGAATCCTGAGCACTTGGGGTGAGGGCTTGTTGTCCACAGACTTGGAAGGTTCAGGTTACCTCTGGCCATAATCCAGGTTGGGAGGGGTAAGCTGAGAGAATACGGGGAAATTGCTGTTTGTTGTTGTCCACCAGGATATTGCTAAATCACACACAAAGAATAGACTAGAAACACAACTAGAACAGCACATCTATAGGAACCAGACGTATTAGTCCATTCTCGTGCTTCTATGGAGAAATAACTGAGACTGGGTAATTTATATTAAAAAAAAAATAAAGAGAGCTGTAATTGACTCACAGTTTCGTGTTGCTGGAGAGGGTTCAGGAAACTACAATCATGGCAGAAGGCAAAGGAAAAGCAAGCACCTTCTTCATAGGGTGGCAGGATGGAATGAGTCTAAGCAGGGGAAATACCAGATACTTACAAAACTACTAGATCTTGTGAGACTCTCTCATTATCAGGAGAACAGCCTGGGGGAAACTGCCCCCGTGATCGAATTACCTCCACCTGATTCCTCACTTCGACACAAGGGGATTATAGGAATTACAATTCAAGGTGAGATTTGGGTAGGGACACAAAGCCAAACCATATCACCCTGAAAATAAAATCCTTTAGCATTCGCGACTGTCAAGGCTTAACATTGTGCTGGTTGGCTATATATATATATATGTTTACAAGGTGCAGGTACATTGTTACCAAGCAGAGAGTCCATCAGTTAATAACTAACACAGCCCCTCTGGCTATTCAATTACTCAGCTTCCATATATACTAGTCTACACATATTTAAACTTCTCTACATAAGCAAACAAGCCTATGCTTCTGCCTAAAAAGCTATAACCACTCTATTAGTCCATTCTCACAGTACTATAAAAGTACTACCTTAGACTGGGCAATTTATAAAGGAAAGATGTTTAATTGACTTACAGTTCCACATGGCTGGGAAGCCTCAGGAAACTTACAATCACGGTGGAAGGTGAATGGAATGCAAGCACCCTCCTCACAAGGTAGCAGGAAAGACAAGAAGGAGGAACTTCTAAACACTTACAAAACCATCATATCTTCTGAGAACTGACTTACTATCATGAGAACAGCATGAAGGAAACCACTCCCATGCTCTAATCACCTCCGTCTCTCTACACGTGGGGATTACAGGTCCGTCCCTTGACACGTGGGAACTACAATTGATGATGAGATTTGGGTGAGGACCATCCTCACTGTTTTTTCACAATAAAAAGATACACTGTCTTAGTCGGCATTGTAGTCATTGCTGTGGCTACATTGCTGTAGTGCCCCAAATTCTGTTTCAGTGCTAACCTACTTCACCTAAATTCTAAATTGATAGTTACCCTTTAATGACTTTTCTATTATTTTTCAAATAGGAAGAAGAGAGAGAAGAAAAATGATTACTGTGTGCAAATAAACACATGAATATGGAAATCAAAGAATATGAACAGCTAGTACAGTCTCTATTTCTTTAATTGAAAAATATAGTATCTATGGCTTTTTTTTTTTTTTTTGAGATGGAGTTTCACTCTTGTTGTCCAGGCTGGAGTGCAATGGCACAATTGCAGCTCACTGCAACCTCTGCTTCCCAGGTTCAAGCAATTCTTCTGCCTCAGCCTCCTGAGTAGCTGGGATTAGAGGCATACACCACCATGCCTGGCTAATTGTGTATTTTTAATGGAGACGGGGTTTCTCCATGTTGTTCAGGCTGGTCTCATACTCCCAACCTCAGGTGATCTACCCACCTTGGCCTCCCAAAATGCTGGGATTATAGGCATGAGCCACCACACCTGGCTATGCCTTCTTTTTAAACTATCCATTAGGTATTTTCCTTACATTCCTCAAAAACATCAACTGATTGAGATTCTTTATCCAAAAGAGTAACAGAAACCTGAATTCTAGATTAGTTTGAGTCTTCATATCTTGCTTGTTTGATGGCAAAAGTCTTCATATCTTGCTTGTTTGCTGCAATTTTCCTTTTACTTTTATTACTTGGCATGGAAAAATTAAGTCACCGGAAGAATACGGTTGGGTCCTATCATTGTGCTGTTTGCATGTTCTTCCCCTTAGTAATCAAAATCAATTATTCCAGCAAGTAGAGTGTTCTGTCTGTTGATTTAGTGGCATAAGGAGCCAGAAATGGCTATATCTCTTCTTTAAGTTAAATAAAAGTCTTATTGTGTCCTATAAGAAGAATTCTCTATTTGGCAACAAAGACATTCAAACCAGCAAAAGAAAAGTTCAAAGTGGCCAGAACAGAAAGAAAAAAGAAATCTGCAAACTGGTTATTAGGTGTAATCTTGAGAAAAGCCCCTCACTTCTAATATTTCTCCTTGATTTCCAGAATTATGTATTTTTCTATGGGGGAGATAGTACTATACAAAAGCCTCTGTAAGACCAATTCTATATTTTAAGAAGTTATCTCACATTTGTACTATAACCTAGTCTTCCTATGATAATGTTTTAACTAGTGAGTCTCAATGACATGTTTTATTCACAGTTTTCAATGTTAATTCAGAGTTAGTGTGTAGTTTAGAGTAATGTTTACTCTAAACTCCAGAATGTTTAGAGTATTTTCTTTTTTCTTTTTTTCTTTTCTTTCTTTTTGAGACAGAGTCTTGCTCTGTTGCCCAGGCTGCAGTGCAGTGGCACGATCTCAGCTCACTGCAACCTCTGCCTCCCAGGTTCAACAATTCTCCTGCCTCAGCCTCCCAAGTAGCTGGGACTACGAGTGCCTGCCACCATGCCCAGCTAATTTTTATATTTTTAGTAGAAACGGGGTTTCACCATATTATCCAGGCTGGTCTCGAATTCCTGACCTTGTGATCCACCCACCTCAGCCTCCCAAGGTGGTAGGATTACAGGCATGAGCCACCACACCCGGGTCTGAGTATTTGTTTTTCTCTAATGGACTGTCATTTTAGCAACAGTCATAGATCCTTTTGGAGAAAACTTGGAGTAAGATTTAGAGTGTGAACTTATGGTAAAAGTGCAAAACCCAATCTTACTTCCAATCAAGAGTCTTTGATTTTGTGAATTGACTCAGGTGTCAAACCTGGCAAAGAATCTGCAAATCTCTAATGTGGTGCCTGAAACCACGGTTTTTGGCTAATAGATATTAAGTTGTTGTTTGCTTCTATGTACATATAGTTTTCTGCCATATATGTCCAACATTACTGTAGTTGGCTGTGCGTCTATTTTTTTTCCAGGGGCACCATGATCAAACATAACTGTGGGGCAAGGCATGCTGAATATCAGCGCACCTCTGTTGCCCTTTACGGTTCCTCTGCCCATCTGTGTTGGTGATTTAGTGTTGTCACTTCTGTTCTAGGACTTATCTTAATCTCCACTGAAACTGGGGAGCCTGTCTCAATGGTGGCATAAGAGATTTGTAAGTCTTGCATATAAATGAGAGCAACCCCAAAGATTTTTATGGATTCAGAAGTTCTTCTCACTCATGTATTTATCAATCAATTTTGTTATGTATGCTATTTTCTCTTGGTTCAACTCATGAACACTTTGAGCATGCTAATTCTATCATAGTGTTGGATCTAGCGGAAACAGAACAAGCTTATCGTGGGTCTTAACAGAAATTGTTATCCTCTTTCAAGACATCTGCCCCCAATGAGGTTATCACAGGGTTTCCAAGCAGGGGAACGCTAATCACTTCAGACTCTAAAAGACAAACTACTTCCACTGCTAAGTGAGTCTCAGAGGGACTTGGAAGTTCACAATGCCAGTTTTATCTGAGTCACACCAGACGTCTCCAACAACTTCCAGGATCCAATTCCTTACCATGCAATACCCTTAACTTCACATGAGAAACTCTGTGAGACTGTAAATTCAACTGTATTTTTAATTCTATAATACACATAATCAATTTTGGTGTTTGGTTTTCTGCAATAGTAGCTCTGTGGCGATAAGAAATACTGGATTATTTTATGGATGTCATGAAAGATCTTCAATTATTGCACTGTGACTTAATTAATCTAATGGTTAATTTATCTGAACTTGCCAGTGTTTCCCTCTAAGCAGTTAAGTGTACTAAAAAGAGCCTATTCCAAATGCAGCCTTATAGTCACCCTGATTGTCATTAAGGTAAAATGCAATAGCCCCTTGGACACCCAAGCCATATACTTCAGTTACCACTTTATCACAAACAACACACATGAAAACTTGATTGTGATGTAATATATTGCCAGCATTCTATTTCCTATTGATAAGGAGGTCAGCACTGCCCTCAAGCCAAATTTTATGACAAAACAAGTCCCAAAATCTCATCTCTGTGGGCCAATATCTAGGATCCATGTCTGTAATCAATTCTGTAGTGGCTGGAATCCAATAAATATAAAGTAATGTAATTTAATGAGAAACATTAATATAAACAAGTATTAGCAAGAAATATAACAAGAAATTCTCAAAACAAAAATTATAAATGAAACCATAAGGATAAAGACTGTACCGAAAGAAAAAAGAATCTGTAAAGAAAAAAATGCTCCCCAAGATTGGGATTTAGATTTCACTGGATAAGGTGTGGCTGAAGCCCCTTAAGATGGTGAAGAAGCTAGCTAACAGTCTCTAGCAAGAGGTGGTCCATAGTCTGCAAGGTAATATGATAAGCAAAGAACAGCCTCTGGAATGCTGGAAAATTAGCTACTAAGCTCCTTGTGGGGATTACTGTTAACTTGTTTGAAATTCAGTAATGGAACTAACTTTCTTGCCAAAGAGTTGCTGTGAAGACTCCCGAGAAGGGTGTTTTGAGGGTGAGAGCTAGGTAGGAAGCAGAGATGACCATGGAACTCAATAGCTGACTGTAGAAGTTTAACTGAATTTGCAATCCTAAATGTTACACAGGAGCACTAATTACTACCAGAAACTATGTGAAAGAGAGGTATGTGTTCTACAGAAAGTTGTTCATAAGGAGTTGCCACTTGCTGCTGGCTGCAGGATTACTGTTGGAAAAAAGCCACTTACCCTGCAAAGGCACAGTTAGATGAGCATACCAGAAGAGGAGAGAAAAAAAAATTTGCTCTCCTGCTGTCCTGTCAGTATTGTCTGTCAACAAGGGTATTTTCTGGATGGCAAAGAATAAATATTAGAAAGTCCTGCTTCATTATCAAAGAACAGATAGAAAGATCAAATTTGAAGCTGAAAAAAATGCAATGATAATTGGTACCACATATTCTGAACAAAGATCACTTTTGCTACTGCAAAGATTATTCGTATATTGAAATCACTTTATAGAATCATTTCCAAGTTATCCTACAATCTCAGAAAATATGACTCAAAATAAAATAATGCTTTTATTTATGTCACGTTCTTCAGCCAGTGATTCTTAAAAATTATTTCTGTACCTATGGCAATCTCTTAAAAATAATGATTGGGTTATCAAAGTTGATTTGATTTGGCATATCTGTATAACTTCATATATGAAATATTCAAAATTTATAGTAGATTATTCTAACTAAATGCAAATTATTTGTCCAATTTGATTTTATTCAACTGTGTATACAATAAATAGAAAAATCATATAGTTAAAATACTCAAAATTATTATAGTCAATATTAGGAGGAGGTCACAGCCAAAAATGATAAATAGAGATAACAAAATTAGGTCTAAATAATGTGAATTAAAATACATGTACTTGAAAATTACATTTGAAACTTTGCAACTCATAATATAGAGATTTTATTGGCCAGAAAGGTTTTTCAGTATAATAACTTCAGTTATACAAAATTAACACCTGGTTTGCGTAACTAAAGCCATCCGTATATGCTGGCAATTGGAGACCATGAATGGTTCAATAACTGGGGCAGCTAAAGATACTATGTCTGTAATCAATTCTGTAGTAGTAAGACTCCTGATCACTGCAAAACACTTGTCCTACACACATACTGAAAAGCAACATTTTTGAGAGCCCAAAATCAGTGGAAATGTATTCCTGAAGTCAATGTTTCATGTCAGTGGGGGGAAGCCTGATCATCATAAATTTTGTGTTCAAGAATTGCATTTATCATTTCATTTCTTCCTTCTATCTTTCTAATTTATACCTGATTTGTGGTCACTTTCATACGAATGTTAACCTTCATGAGTATTCATAAGAAAAAGGAGAATGTGTGGCACAAATAGACATACGTTAAAATATTCTCTTATTGGTAACTTTTATTGTGTCTATCTCTTTATCTTGCTTAAAGTTTTGTCATTAAATAAACTGCTGTATATGGTATAATAGTGGGAAAAAATTACATATCTATATTTTAATAATGAAAGAAAAAGACTGACTTCCTGAATGACAGGAAAGGACTGTGGTAAATGTATTCACACACAATATAAATGGAAATATGGACAAAACAACTAGTTTTTACCATTTGAGAAATCTGGAAATTGAGCAAATTCACAGAATGAAGTGAATGAAAATAATCTATGCAGTGGAAATACCTTAACCTTAGTAAGAAAAAGAAGCCTGTGATGTTTTGATTCAGGGCTATTCCCATCTTCTCTCTCTCCTGAGTTCCCTGTTGAGTAGTCCAGAAGTCTTCAGCCTTACATTCAACAGAGAAGATAAACTATTTTGAAGCCATTGTGAAGTTACTACCTTCAAAGCACAATCAATATTTTGTCCAGACTTTCAACTCCCTGAAATACATTATCATAATGTGTTGACCAATTGATTTGACTCAGGGTTCAGCTTAGGAAAACAAGCAAAAGTCTGCCCCCAGGGAATTAACAAAAGTGATAGAAATCTAATGGCAACAATTTAACTATCTAAGAACTGACTTTAATTGAGGTAAATAAGACCCAGAACAAATACAGGATTTAAACTAAGATGTTAGAGAAGTAGTTAATCATAAAGAACTTTGAAAAACTATATATTCTTGGAGATCTCAAGATCTGTTTACATGGAGAATGAGTATATGTTTCCAGGAAAGACTTGAATAAAAGAGAAATTCTCTGCAGTTCCATTCTGGGTGACCTCAAGACCAGTAGAAGCAAATAATAATAATAATAATAATAATAAAATGAATTTAAAGTTATTGAAAATTTCCTAAAGTTAGAAGTTCTACCTTCTCATAGATACCCTGTAAAGAATACAGTCAAGACAATTAAGGAAAACTTCTGACAAACTATTGCCACAGCAGTAAAGAATACTGAGCCAGGAATGATCTCTGTAACACTGGACCTAAAAATACAAAAAAAAAAAAAAAAATACAAAACAAAACAATCCAATCCCTCCATGTCACACACACACAAGGTGCCAAAGACCTCAGTGTCTGAGCATTGTAGAGAATGGAGGATCTACACAATTGGTCCAGGAAAATTGCTAACAATTATCTAAGAATGAGAGAAATACCAATAACAGTAAAAACCAGCAACAATAACAAATCACGGACAGATTGAACCTGATACTAAAGCTGTTCCAATATATTGTCTAAAATAAATAGCTTTTGACCAAAACTACTATATTAACAAAGAAATAGAAAACTATGCAGTATACAAGGGAGAGGGTAGGAGCAAACATTGAAAATATCCCTGAGGGAGCATGAATTTTGGTTTTAATAAATAAAACTACTAAATATATATTCTAAGAAATAAAAGAACCCATGGGTAAATTATTAAATACATATGACAATATGTTTCATAAATAAGAAATATTATTAAGGAGGTAAAAAACAAACATAATTCCTGGAGTTGAAAATTAAAGTAACAAGTACAAAGTTTAGTAAATGGGAATAACAGATATGACCTGGAAAAAAAAAGAGAATCAGTGAACCTGAGGATACCATAGAGCTTGTAGAGTCTGAGAAAGAAAAAAGAATTTTAAAAACTGACACAATCTCATTAAACATATAGGACACTATCAAGCAGTCAACATATGAATATAGGAGTTCCAGCAAGTAAAACAAAGAGGACAGGGCAGAAAACACATATATATTTGAAGTTATTATGGCCAAAATTTTCCACATAATAACATTAATCCCCATGCATTAGTCTTTTCTCATGCTGTTAATAAAGTCATACCTGAGAACGGGTAATTTACAAAGGATAGAGGTTTAATTGACTCACAGTTCAGTATGGCTGGGGAGGTCTCAGGAAACTTACAATCATGGTGGAAAGGGAAGCAAACATGTCCTTCTTCACATGGCAGAAACAAAAAGAAATGCTGAGAAAAGGGTGAAAGTGCCTTATAAAACCATCAGATCTTGTGAGAACTCACTATCAGAAGAATAGCAGCATGGGGGTAACTGCTCACCTTGATTCAATTACCTTCCACTGAGTCACTACTATGACAGGTGGGGATGATGGAAACTACAATTCAAGATGAGATTTGGGTGGGGACACAGCCAAACCACATCACCACTTATCAAAGGAGTTCAATAGATTCAAGTAAAATACACACAAGAAAATTTACCCTTGATCCACTGTAGTCAAATTTTTAAAAGGTCAGTGACAAAATACCTTGAAAATGGCAAGAGAATATTGACTTACCATATAGAAATGGTACTAATTAAGATTAGCAGGTAAGTTTATGTCACAAATCATGGAGGCCAGAAATGGTGGTTAAAATAATGTTTAGAAGTGCTAAGGAAAGGCTATCAACCAAAAATAGTGTATCTAACAAAAATAAAGAGAAAAAACAGACATTCTCAGAGAAACAAAATCAAGCAGAAGCTGACACTAGCAGATTTTTCCTAATAAAATACTAAAGTGATTCCAGAATGTTAGTACAAAAGGACAACAAACAGTAACCTAAATCCATATTGGAAGGAAAGTCTTTCAGTAAAACTAGCTATATAAGACTAAATTTGTAAAATAGGTTATCATCATATTTTAATTTGTAACTTTTTACTTATATGTTTTAAATAATAACTGCACAAAGCAATTATTATAAAACCATAATGATGGGCTTATATTCCATGAATTTTATAGATATAAGTGGATAAAAAGGAAAGGATGGTGCTATACGAAATAAAAACATATAACAACTGTGTTGTAGACTGCTTAGTGCTTAGTTCAGCTAGGCCTGCATTCTTGTCCCAGAACCAAGAAGAATAAGGCAGGCAGACACCAGAGTGTGAGTAGAGTATTATTTATTAAGCTAAAGGAAAGCTATCACCAAAGAGAAGGGACCAGAGAATGGGTTCCCAGAAATAGGACTGAGTTACGGGTAATTTATGCGGCAATACCAAGGAAGTCCTCTGTGGGTTCTGTGCATAAGGGGTGGGGAAATGCCAGACACTTATAAAACCATCAGATCTCATGAGAACTCTATCACTATCATGAGAACAGCATGTGGGAACAATTATGATTCAGTTACCTCCCACTGGGTCCCTCCCATGACAATTGAGGATTATGGGAGCTACAATTCAAGACGAGGTTTGGGTGAGGATACAAAGCCTAACCATATCATCCACCCTGGCCCCTACCAAATCTCATGTCCTCACATTTCAAAACACAATAATGCCTTCCCAACAGTCCCCCAAAATCTTAAGTCATTCCAGCATTACTCAAATGTCCAAGTCCAAAGTCTCCACTGAGACAAAGCAAGTCACTTCCACTTATGAGCCTTAAAGTTCCAAAATGATCTCCTTTGACTCCATGTCTCATATCCAGGTAATACTAATGCAAAAGGTGGCCTACCATGATCTTGGGAAGCTCCACCCCTGTGGTCTTGCAGGGTACGGCTACTTTTACAGGCTGGCATTGAATATGGCTTTTCCAAGTGCATGTTGCAAGCTATCAGTGGATCTACCATTCTCTGGTCTAGAGGATGGTGGCCCTCTTCTCACAGTTCCACTAGGCAGTGCCCCAGTATGAATTCTCTGTGGCGGCTCCCACCCCACATTTCCCTTCTGCATGGCCCTAGATGAGTTTCTCCATGGGGGCCCCGCCTTGCAGCAAACGTCTGCCTAAATGATCCAAGAAGTGCCAGCCCATGCTCTGGCCTTTTTTAAGTCAGAGTGCTTTGCTAAAGTGGCATCAGTTGAATCTGTCCACATATATTGAAGGTAGGCATTAACGGTCCAAACTTCCTTGTTCTGACAAGTTTTAATAACTCTAATTCCATTTACACATTTGATAAGCAAAAGCTTGGGAAGAATAACAATTGTAAGTAAAGGTCCCTGCTGCTTGACATATGGTGCTCCATGTTGTTTGTCTTTAGGTGGAAACACAGAGTACTGAGGAGACTGAGGAAACCCTTTCTTATAGAGGTGTAGGCCCCCTATCTTTTTACCAAACCAATCATCTAAATGTATGGATTTCTGGGACTATTGTTGCATTTTCATGAAAGAGTTGGAAATATTTAGGAAAATGAGTGGTTTCTGTTCATTGTATCTGGCTTATGGAACTATTTCTTGTAAATGCGCCAGAAGTGCAAAGTGTACTCTCAAAGGTCAATGTTGTAATAGTAAAGTTGAGTTCTTTACTACATGTATAATTTGTATTGTTCTAGAGGGGGTGTATATAGATTGTTTGAGGGAGGGCCCCATTCCCAGTGGAGGGCTCCTTATAGATAGTATAAATGGAGGGGCTGAAACAAAAGGACTACAGGAGCACCGGGGCTACCCTGGAGTTTGTGGTGCCTGCATGTAAGGGTGGTAGAGTTCAGAAATTGGCTATGAGTTTAAGTTTGTATAAGTATTGTGTGGACGCTTCAGGAGATTCATAGCATGTCTAACAATTACTGATTCTGAATTTTTGCTATAGCCGGAGATATCTGGAGTGGGTAATTTCCATTTCGTACCTTGCATTATTTTTTAAAAAGCCAATATAAAAAATTAATTCATAATATAAGCAGAGGCAAAAATTATTTATCTAAGAAGTTTACATATGCTTGGAACAAATACAAGTGCTATATAAGAACAGCTAGAAAGGGAAAAAATAACAGGAATAAGAGGTAAAATAGGCTAATCACTTTGAAAGAAATGTGGCTAGAGCTGTTTCACCCTTGTGAAAATCACTAAATTCTAGAAGAGACATATCTACTCAGAAAAGTAGAGAATCCCATGGGCGTTCCAGGTTAAAGGGTCTTTGGCAAAGTTGTTTTATGATAAGGAGCAAAACAAAAGCAAGAACAGTAAAAAATAGGCAAAATTATGAGAAGAATATCAAAGAGAGTATCCATGGTGAGTTACAATCCTAATTTTTAAAAGGATGTTGGGAGGTCTGATTCCAAATAGCAACTGACCTCGCCCAAAAGATCAATAAGATTAGAAACCAGCAAAAATATGAAAATGGCTGCTGTAGTTTATAGTAACTATGTAACAAATTTGCCAAAGGAAGCTGGTAGGCATTTACTTACCTTGTGGCTGTCTTCTAAACAGGAATTTCAGGTCTTCCACAGGTTTACTATTGTAGTGGCTGATGATAGCCTTAGGTTCCAGGTCGAGAGCTTCAGATATTGTAGGCTTGACCCTGGAAAGATGTATCTAAATATCTTATTTCCTGGTCTTTTTTTAGGCTATTGGCTAGCTCTTGGTGTGCAGAGCCTTAAGTTTCAAACCTCTGGATCAGCATCAGCCTCTACCAGAGGGAGGCAGAGGTTCTGTCCTGGAACCATGGTTTCTATACAAGCTAGAATACTCCCATCTAGCAGAGGAGCTGGGCTTGTATGTATGACTAAAAGGCATGAGTTACACTAGAGGTTTTCCTAGTTATAGCTGAGGGGAAAAATATTGAGTAAAAGACTTTTCTGAGATGTCCCTCATGGTGGTGCTAAAGGAGGAGGGGAGGCCTGGATTGCAAAGGAGAACAAAATGCTGACTCTGGTATCCAGAAAAATGTCCAACTTCCTTCAACCTCCAGAATCACTAGGGGCTCCTGGATGGTAATGATAGTCTGAGTCGTGGGAGCTGGGGAGTCCAGCCCCAGGACCCCTCAGTCTTGCTGGACCATTTGTGAGACTGGCTCTGGACCTGGTGACCTGCACCTCCAGGAGCAGTCTGCTTTCCAGTAGTCTCCATCACAGGATGGACAGGGTCGGTGACTTTCTCTTGCTACCTGGACAATCCACAGAGTGCCCTGATTTGTTGCACTTCTAGCAGTTAACAGGAGCACCTCAGGGATCCTGGGTTTTATAGGCCTGCAGAGTTGCCAGCAGAGCCTCTGCTTTTTTCTTGTGCTTTCTCTCTTTCTCTTGAGCCTCCTCTGGATCTCTATTGTAAAAGACGAAGGTGGCCATCTTCAGCAGGTTTCCTAAAGTGCTATCTAGTCCTATAGCTTGCTTTTGCAGCTTCCACCTGAAACCAGGAGCTGCCTGAGTAACAAACTTATTCTTCAGAATTAGTTGTTTCTCAACTGAATTAGGAGATATGGAGGTACACCTCACCAAGACCTCTTCTAATCCTTTCTAGAAAGGCAGAGATATTCCCATCTGGTTCTAATTCTAGTTCTTTGTAAGCCCTCTAATTTGTGCATCTCCCATGTTATCATCGGGGTTCCATTTAGAGTCCTCCAATGGTACTACTGTCCTTCCAATTGGATAAGGCTCTTCTCCCTCTCTGGTACTATGAGATACAAAGCTCATCTCTGAATTTCTTTGCTATTTGCTGGGCTGCCTGTTTCTCAGTAGTGGTCAGGGTTTGATTTAAGAGTGACATATTATCCTTCCAGTAGAGCTCAAATACTTAGGTTACATTCTGGAAGGCCTGTATACATGAGTGAAGTTGGGGCTTGCCCAGAACAAACTTTAGAATCTGAGGCTGCACTTGACATGATTCCAGGCTGAAGACAGGTTATTACTCATCTGTAAAGAGACAGGAGGGAAAATGTGTCCCTTAGTCTCCCTCTCACTTTCGGGTGAGGGGTGACCTGGGATGGAGAGAGAGAAAAAAGAGGTCCCCTATCTCCTCTTTCCCTCTCGGTATTCTCTGGATCTCAGAGCCTTTCATAGGTTCCATCCATGGATGCAAGTGTGACTTCCAATCACAGAGGGTTGACAGATAGGAACAGTCATATTTACCTATGCTGTGCCCCAGTCTTCTGGTGTCAATGACCTTTGGGGTCCCTCAGATCTATTTCTTCTTTTGATTTTCCAAACTAGAGCTTGGAAAATACATTGAAGTAATCTAATTTGGGCAAGGAACTCTAATGGAGGTGGTGTCCTTAAATCTTTTAGAGCATTCCTTGACTGGTGGGTAATGAACAGAGCCAAATCATAGTATTCGAAGAAATGAGAGTGATTGACCTCCAAACGTAGCCCCTTCTTCCCATCCAGGAGTCATTACACTCAGAGGCAGAATAGGTGTCTTAGAAAATGTAAGAGTTGACTTGGCTCATTTTCTGCTATTGTAGTGAGGAATTAGAACTCCCCTGGACATAGGGCTGATAAGGCTCCCCACAAACACAAATCCTTACCTCTTCAGGCACTTTGATAACGTTTGCAATGTAGCCTGTAACATTGTATCCAAATCTTTTTCAGACAGAGGTTCAAAAGAGAAATCTGGGGTTTTGCAGGTCAACCCCACAATAAGCCTCCTAAGAGGAAAAAAATTGATTTGCCTCATAGAAGCTCTATCCAAATTCACTGGGCAGTGCTGAGTTCTCACAGGGAAATATAAACAGGTTCAATGGAGAAGATACTCACTTGGGGAGAAACCATCCCCGTGCAATGCCATTGGGTGTTATCATTAGGGGATAAAGAGGTCTTTGGATCTAGATTTTGAAATCCCCATCTCCAGAAAATTACAGAGACAACAATTCTTTGAGTTGCATTTCTAGTTACTAATGCATTTGCTGACTATACCCAACAAAATTATATCTCAAGGTTGCAAAAACTCCTGCAACACTTCATACAAAGAAGAAATAAGAGCCATGATAGCCACGAAAGAAGGAAAATGCAGCAGAAGACTGGAGATTCTCATGCAAACACTCTAACAGGCTGTTGGGTTTTGGGTCAATTCAAGGCCTTTGGGTAACACCAAGATGTAGGCTTAGCCAGATACCCTTAGTTGCCCCAGGACCTCCTTCTGATCTCACAGTGGTAGCTAGACCTCTGTAAAGAGAAACTGGATTGAAACAGAGCAAATGTTCCCAATACCCAAAAGTGATGGGGAATTGACAGAGTCCTCCCTATGAAGCCTGTTCTCTGATTCTTAAGTCTGGCAGTCGTGTTGTTTGTTCTTAACTTGCTATCAGAAGCCCAGTGATTTATTTGATCTGCAGAAAAAAAATAAAATAAAAAATAAAGCAAAATAAACAAATAAACTAAGACTGAGAAGCCTCAGAAATGAAAGTAAAAAGTTAGAGGTCTGCTCCTACTCACCCTTCCTACGATTCCAGACAAGCCCCCAAAATGTTGTAGTATGCTTAGTCGTTTGTTCAGCTAGGTTCAAGTTCTTCTTGTTCCATGACCAAGAAGAATAAGGCATGTGGACACCGGAGAGTGACTAGAATAGGATTTTTTTAAGCAAAAGTAAAGCTCTCAGCAAAGAGAGGAGGCCTGAAAGCAGGTTGCCCGAAATGGGGCTGAATTCTGGATTTTATCTGTGGCAAGAGCAAGAAAGTACTCTGTAGGTTCTGTACAAAATGGGAGAAGTGAAATTCCCTCCTAAGGTTGTTGCACATGCGCATGCCTGGGGCTGACCAGAGTGGCTCCATCTTGGTTATTACCCACAAGTGCCTTAGAGAAATTCAAGAGGGGGCTAAAACAACAGTGCTATTTTTATGTGAATGACATTATAATCAGCTGGGTCAAATTAAGGACATTTAGGTTAATTTATTGTGCCTGCACCTAAGTTGGGGCAGTCCCTTCTGAGCAGATATCCTGGCATAAGAGGAAATTCTTGAACACATTTCTTTCCATTAGTTACAGGGGTTGTTCAGTGTGGTCCCACAGGTATTTTTCCACTTCCAAGATTCTCCCTCTCTATCTGCCTAACCAGCCTCTACCTCTGTCTCTCAGTTGTAGTTGGTGTTATTCATAACTAGATTGTCTTAAGATGCTCATTTTAATACCCAAGGTAATCACTAAAAAATAATAATAATGATAATGATAACTCAAGAATATAGAAGTACCAACAAGATAATTCAAATGGTATGTAAAAAACATCTATTTAACTCCAGAGAAGGCAGTATAAAGAAATAGAAAAATGAAAACCGAAACATAAGACATATAAAAAATAAATAGAAAAAGAGCACACATAAATCTTCTTTATCGGTAATAATATAGAAGATAAATGGATCAAGTCTTTCAATTAAACAGAAATTAGAAGGTTTGATTAAAAAATAAAATATGATCTATCCACATTCTGTCTCAAAGAGGCATATTTTACTCCAAAGACACAAATAATTTGAAAGTAAAAGAATGGGAAAAGGTATACCATGAAAACAGTAATCAAAAGAGAGCTGGGTGGCTATACTAATATTACGTAGAACAGACTGTAAGAAGAAAAATATTAATAAAGAAAAAGAAGGTCATTTAATAATAATAGAGCTGTTCATCAGGGAGTTATAGTAATTATAAACATCTATGCACTTTACGATAAAGTCCAAAAGGACCTGGGCATGTTATAATGGTGGCATATACAAATCTCCTTTAATATATAATTCAGTTATGAGGCAGAATCAACTGTAGTATCATATGTAGTGTGATGTATATATAAACCTTACTTTTTAATGTTAATGTAAAATAAACTTAATTTGAACACTTCTGTATCAAAATAAATAAAAATGAAAGACATTTGGCAATATTAAAATGACCTTAAATTACATTAATTGAATATTTAATTCATAATAATAATAATCCTGTTGAATGCTAAATGAAAAAGAGCACCCCAAAAGACCACTTTACAAACCGTACTTCAAGAGATTTGAAATAAACTGGAACAAATTAATGCCAGGGTATAAAATCAGGTTACTGAATGCGACAAAAGTTATAGCATTAAAATAATGGTATTATGCAGTCCCATCTAGAGATATGAAACTACGGTAGTTTTCTTAGTTCACATGTCATCCAGTCTATATAAGAGTTGCTGAGTAAAGAACTTTGCAATATGCAATTTTTTTATCCCATGAAAAAATTTGCAAGTACAGCATTAGAAATCAAAAGGACAAATAAAGAGATAAAGTTAATTATAGTGGCAAAAGTCCATGTTTTCTCCCTTATAACTTAATGAGAAAAGAGACAAAATAGACATGAAGTAAGCAAACTTTAAGGTCAGTTTGTTCTGTTTAAATTCAGGCATCAACACTTACCAGAGATGTGGTCTTGGACTATTATTTAATGTATGAGGTATTCCAGTTTTCTTACTTGCAGAAACAAGAAAACCATACAACTTATCTCATAAGATGATTGCAAATGTTAATAAATGTGTTAATATATGCAAAATACTTAAACATGATTTTGGTTATTATTAATAACCAATTTTCTAATCAATATAGAGGAAACAGAGCAGAGTGCCCATACCCAGATACTTAGCTTTCCATTCTGATTACTCTGCCTCTGAAACATTGATTTCCATCTTAATTTACCACCAATAGAGCAATAGATGTACTTCTCAACACTGCTTAATTCAAAGAAATTATCATAATGAGCACTTAAAAATATACTTTTTGGCATTGTTGAATGATATGCTCAATCAGTCTTCCCTCTTGGTAGCTGTTTAAACACAGATATTGATTTATTTTGACAAAGTCCTTAGGAAGTTCCTTCCACCTCTACCTACTATGAACTACCTTGCATTAACACATTCGTTTTGCTAAGAATAACAACAACAATAACAACAACAAAAAAAAAAAATGAAGAAAGCAGCAAATGCTGATGTCTTTGAAAGCATTAGAGAGCTATCAAGGCAGCTAGTGATCGAGAAACCAAAGTTCCAGATAAAAGGTGACCCAAGCTTTTTTATATTTCTTCTTAAAACCTAAGCACTGCAGACTGAGAAGCACCTAAAATGAAATTAAATGCAATGTTAGTTGCACTCTCACAGAGCTGGATAGATAGAAAATGGAATTTAGAATAAACAAAATAAAAGTCTTGGGAATAGGAATATGTCTCAGAAATACAGGTGGCTCTGTTAAGGAAGACCCTTAAAAATAAGAGTAAACTGAAAATAGTTCAGACTTTACGGAGGTTGAAACCTTGTTTTCACTCAGGTAAATTAAAGACTGGGCTACAGTGACATGCTCCTACTCGAGGTACCTGCCAGAACTTGAACAAAAATTCATTCATTTTTTTTTTGAGACAGAGTCTCACTCTGTAGCCCAGGCTGGAGGGTATTGCCATCTCAGCTCACTGCAAGCTCCGCCTCCCTGGTTCACACCATTCTCCTGCCTCAGCCTTCCAAGTAGCTGGGACTACAGGCGCCTGCCACCACACCCGGCTAATTTTTTGTATTTTTAGTGGAGACGGGGTTTCACCTTGTTAGCCAGGATGGTCTCGATTTCCTGACCTAGTGATCTGGCCATCTTGGCCTCCCAAAGTGCTGGGATTATAGTCGTGAGCCACCGCGCCCGGCCCATTCTTGTTTTTTGTTTGTTTGTTTTTAATAATTTTCCATGTATTTACCTTTACTTAGATCTTTATTTCCTCATATGGTTTCTAGTTACTCTCTGTGTCCCTTCATTTCAACATGCGGACTTGCATGAGCATTTCTTGCAGGGCAGGTCTAGTGGTAATAACTCTATAGGCTGTAGTAGCTGTACCTCTGCCAAGGATCAGGCTGACAGGTAAACTTAAGGTCTTCTCAGGTCTTTTCTAAGCCTGTACCTTACCATGGGCATGTTCTATGATACCATTTTCTAATTTCTTCCATATGTGCAATTGCTTTTGAATGTTCTAGTCTTTAATATCTGGCTCCCAAGAGGGGAAAAATAGAAAAACAAAGGAGGGACTGGGAGACCCGCTGGCCCTTTAAATCTCCTGGAAATCACTTCAGCTGGAGAGGAGCTTGCAAAAATGTAGGGAGGAAAGAAAACAAAGGCCATCTGTTTTATCTTTGTCCGCACCACTGTGATCAGAAGCAGCACTCAGTAATCCAACAGAGATCCCAGATATTTGGAGAACATGGTCATTTTTGCTCACCCTGGCTTCCCCAAGCTGTATGCAACTTGCTCCTGGAACACGTGCATAGCAACAGAGCTAGGTGTGCCGGGTGGTAGCTGCTAAGTGGGTAGCTGCTTTCAGTTAAGAGCTGAAATTGACCACGATTAATCACAATTTATTGCCCAAGAATTCCCCTGGAAGTTGCAAGTCATCAGTAAATACCAGAGTTCCGAAATAGTTATATCACACAGATTCTGCAAGCACAATTTTTGTCCAGGTGGGGACCCAGATTCCTGATGATTCTTGCACTGCCATCTTCTCAAACCTCTCTCAACATTGGTTTTAAGTTATATAACCATGTCACTGGAAATCTGAACCTTCATACTTCACTACTATCAATATAGAATACAATCTATATTTTTACCTATTTTTGATGAAGTTAGCAGGACTAAATATAGAGGCTTAGGATACTGTTTACCACTAAAAACTGAATTGATCTCTTAAACTCATATTAAGCATTTGGAAGAATTGGTGGCCAGCAGCAAATAGGTTAAAATCAGACAGACAAAACAAGTGATGAAAACTGAATAAAGATACCATGATTGGAATTAACACAGAATAGTTCTATAATATATCATGTCCTGATACATTTAATGAATTTCTCCTTTCTATGACAGATAACTCTACTTTTTTAAAAACTAAAAAAGTAAAAAAAGTAACCACCGTAACCTTAGAGAATAAAGTAATTTTTTCCTGTCTGATCTGTTTTACCTGCCTCACTTCTCTCTCAGACCTTTACAATATTTTATTCTGTATCTATTTTCTCTGTTCGAGTATGAAGACAACAATCTCTGGGGACCTGAATGCCACAATGTGAATTTGAGGCAGTTGCAAGATAAAAGAATTGTCTTATCAGGGCCACTATTCTAGGGACATTTGCGTCAACTTAAATGAAAAAAACTTTGAAGAAATTTATTTGAAAATAAATCTTGGTAAATGTGAGAAATACATTACAGAAATGTAATGCACGCATTCACCTTTGATGCAAAAGATATAAAGTGTTTTGCGACTTCTTTGCCTACCACTAACTTTAAGATGTAAAAAGAAAGAGACATAAACAAAACAACATAAAAACAAAGAACAGGTATAAAATATTAAGAGTCAGAATACCATATAGGTGCTCACACATATACACACAAACGAAGATGGCTACAGACCAGACTAGACTGGAACAAAAGTTGATTATTATCAGCAAGAATTTATAGGTACAGAAATAAAAATGTGTGAATCTATAGAGATAGATATATGTATTATTTTAAATTTTAAGGAAAGTAGATTTCTTCTATAAAATGTCCTTCCATTTTGATACATATTTTTCAAAAATTATAATTATTTTCTGATAAAAATAAATTTTAAAGAATTTTCAAGACCATCGAAGATTTCTAGTTTTCAAATAAAAAATTCAAGATAATGAAAATGTACAAGAAACCTTAGATTAAAAAAAAAAACCAGAGAACAGAAACAACAAAATTGTCAATATTTTTAAATTAGTGTAGAGTAAAATAAAAAGAAATTTGCACTCATAAAACAAAATTTGACTGTTTCAAAAGGACAACTTAGACAAGGAGAGTGTGTGAATGTATATGACTAATAAATCTAGAAAATAATCACTAAATAGATGAAGGGTATTTGGAAGAATTCTAAATAATCTAAGACAAAGACAAATAAAAGGCAAACAGAAAACAAAAGTTAAATAAATAATGACTATTTCAGAAGTGCAAGCTCACTATTTTAACTAGAGAATATAAATGGGTAAATATTGAAAAACAGTAGCAGAAAATACTCATTAAACAAAGTTATGTCATCAACTAGAATGCTTCTATTTGTCAAGTAGTTTAAACTGAAAGGGGCCAAAATGCATGCACTTGTGTGTGTGGGTGGGTGAAATTTAAAGTATCATAGATGGAATAAAAACTGAAATGCTTCTAGAAAGAAAGGCATACTTTCAGAAGTAAAACAATAATCCGATTACCATAAAGCTTTTCATATGTTCACATGATAGAAGAAATGAAGCAATGTCTTCAATTTTGTAAAAGAAAATAATTTAACTTATAATTTTATACTCCATTCATATTACTTACCATGATATGTGAATAATGTATTTATGGAAAAGAAGAACTTACCATTTTTACCATCTGCATGTGCTCTAAGGATTAAGTAGAGAATATATTGAAAAAATATTTTAAAAAATCTGAAAAAATGACAAGGAAACTATGGAACTAGCCAAGCGTTCAATGGAAGTTATTCAGGGACAACTACTATTCAGTAAGGTTCAGAATCCATAGGTCCAAGTTAGATGAGGGATTCAATTGTGTCTAATGTCCAAGAAGAAATTAATGCCATTTCCTAAATAATGTTGTTAAGAAGTTGAATGATTTTTAGAAAAATGTATCAAAAAAGACATTGCTCATATAAGGTAGTAAATAAAAATAGTATTATACTTCTAATATTATAAGTTGGTAAATTACAATTTATTTTTCTCATTTACTAGCCTATGGCTATTTTTTGGTAGTTAAATGTTCCTGAGTAGTGCTGTCTGTATGTTTATAAGATTTATTTTCTCCTCATTCCAAATCTTCCAATTTGGTTAGTATGACATTCACATGTTCATATAATTATAAATGTTTGTCATTAATTATTAGGTTTTTAATTAATCTTTACCCATAAAAGGCTGCCACTCCGGAGAATAGCATGAAACCAGGAGGCGGAGCTTGCCCTGATCCCAGTGAGCCGAGATCGTGCCACTGAACTCCAGCCTGGGCGACACAGTGAGATTCCGTCTCAAAAATAAAAAAGTAAAAACTAAAATAATAGAAAAAAGAGGCTGCCATCACTATAGTTGAATAATATAATTTGAAAGTATGAAGATTATAGAACTTTAAAGAAAATATTTAGAAATAAATGTAGTGCAGAAGATGAAGCAGCATCCTTGAAAGAGAGAAACCTTCTTTATGGCTAAAAAGAATAGGTATTTTAGAGCATTATAAGGAGCCCTAAAGTTATCTGCTGGAATACTTTAAAAATAAATTCAATCGATAGCCTGAATGTTGACGTATCAGGAAATAGTAATATAAGCCTATTATGTAGATCTGCCAATGTAACTAATAGAATAAATAAATATAAAGTAGTTAGATGTGTTTACTTCTGAGGCATCACAGTTTAAAAATTCATTAACATGTAATTTGTGGCTATCACTAGGGAGTAGAAGCTATATGTTATGTGAAAGGTAACATTCTGTTTAAACGTGATAAGCATGTGTTATTTTGAAATGGACTTGAAGCTCTTTGGTGGCAGCACAGGATAGGATATTTTTAGTATTCTACTATTCTGGCTTCTTCTCTCAGTCTAAGCACATGAGCTGATTATATTTCCTGGTGTTGAATTAGGCCCAGACATTTGATAAGCCCTGTATCAATCACAAATGCAGAAATCAACATAAAGAACACAAATGCAGTGAGAGATGTGAAATTTGAGCTGTTTGAAGTGCTAAATTATCACAAGGACTATGGCTGCCTTGCAGATGTCCTTATGTTTTCAAAACAGACCTTGCAAAAGAAAAAAATAAAATAAAAAATAAAAATAAACTTTTATCATGTTAAGTGGTTGAGATTTTGGTGACATTTATTATCACCATTGCAGTAATATTATTAAGGGCAACAGAAGAAGAAAACTGTCATAATCGTTGTAAATTTAAACCAACTACCTTGTGAAAGACCAGAGAATATTGAGCAACATTGTCATTCCTTATTTTCCTGCATGAATATGAGATGATTAGGAAAATAGGTAAGGTTATATGAATTCATGCAGACTTGGGTTGTATATAAATTTTATAATGTCATCTTTTGTGAAAAATAAAAACAGGAATCACTTCCAATCATTTTTCATGCTCAAAGTTCAGATGCTTTCTACTTTAATATCTGTAATTACCCACTTCACTCAAGCTTTTGTGAAACTTCAGTCCATTTCCTCTATATTTTATCAAGCTGTCAAAATTATTTATGTATCTACATTTCCAAGTATTCTGGTGTTCAAATTATATTCTTCTGTTGATTAGTATTCATCTTAACCTAATTCAATATATTATTTTTTGCCAATAAAACCTATCATTGAAAATATTCCTTTATCTCTATAAACAACTAACTATAAGGTGCATTTTTATTTAGATTACTTAACAAATATTTTAATTTTCCAGCTCAAGGTCTTTCTTTTGCCAGGCACAGTGGTTCATGCCTGTTATCCTAACACTTTGGGAGGCTGAGTGGGGGCGGATCACCTGAGGTCAGGGGTTTGAGATCAGTCTGGTCAACATGGTGAAACCCCGTCTGAACTAAAAATACAAAAATTAGCTGGGCATGGTGGCACACACCTGTAATCCCCTACTTGGGAGGCTGAGGCAGGAGAATCACTTGCACCCAGGAGGCAGAGGTTGCAGGAAGTCGAGATTGCACCACAGAACTGCAACCTGGGCGGCACACACACACACACACACACACACACAGATTTTTCTTTTAATGTAAAACTAAAAATTAGCCACAAACATGCTTTTTTAATCTGTAATTATCTAAATGGAATAATGGAAGTGTGTTTATATTCATCTCAATAACCATTTTATAGCCAAATAATTTCAAGAAATATCTACATTTGTATTTATGTATGTGAACAAAATTATTTATTAAATGCAATTTAGAGTTTTAAGCTAAATTATATTTTCAAATTTGCCACTAATATTTAGAAATACATGAGAGACATCTGAACAACTTTAGGGAAAATAATGAAAAGAGGAAAATAAACACAATTCAAATAAATAAAAAATGAAGAAACAAAGAATACAGAAAAGCAGAGCAAAGAGACAGCACAAAATAAGATGATAGAAATAATATAGGTGTAGAAAAATCATGCTAAAAGTAAACATCTTAACTCCCAGTTCAAAGTCATTCAGTCTCAAACTTCATTAAAAAAGCCCAAATATTTAATTATAAGCCATTTAGAAGACACATACCTAAATATAAGCCCACTGTTTGTTGAAAGTAAAGTGAAAGATAGGCATATTCCAAGCAGATATGTGCCCAAAGAAGACTAGGTAATATCTGATTGGACAATAATATGCATAAGGCAAAAAATTAAGTAAAATCACACATAATGACACAAGATTCAGTATACTAAGAGGATCAAACAAGTATTGTAAGGATGTTAAACCAAAGTTAAATTAAAAAATAACAACTCCAAAACCTTGGGAAACAACTAGGCATTAACAAACAATTCTGAACATGCTCATAATGTAAGTAAAACTATTGTATTCCATTTATATATCTAAAAAAAAATACCTGTTGGTATTCACAATGACATCTTCATTTACAATAGCAAAAAATTCTGCCCATGAAAATTTAAGTAGATGAATACAGTATCCATTATTTCTGTATGACCACAAAAAAAAAAACTACACTAATTAAGAGGAATATGTATTAAAAAGTTTCAATGAATATATTTTGGAAGAAATATATATATATGTCATATATTTTATACAAATATATTTATTATACATACACAATATTAT
>NW_012113919.1:5342673-5432910 GCF_000951035.1 Colobus angolensis palliatus | reverse complement strand
TATAAATATATATATCAAAGCACATTCATACAAATATTGAGAAGAATTGAACTAAAGAATATATGTATCTAGATATTACGTATCTATTGTGTAAAGGGAGAAAGATATGACAGGGCATCTCACAATAACTTTTAATTGCTTTGATTCCGTGTGATTTCCTTAAACTTGCTTGTAGTAATAATCCATGTATATTTGTTTATTACGTCTCTGTAACCTGGCCACTTCTAGAATATTTTTACATGTCATATTTTGTAATTACAAAATAATCATTAAAACATTAAAGGTCGCTTTGTGACATTACTGAAGGAAAGTTTAAGTGTTAATGTACAGGTACGTACACATAATTGGAATGATGTAGGTATGAGTTAATTTTCCCCCAACATTTTGTTATATCAAAATATTTAATCAAGGTGTATTTTATAGCAAAAAAATTAGCTATAAAAATTCATCTTTACAGACAAGGAATTTATTTCTTGGATATATCACAAAAATAACATTGTAATCTAAGGAATCAGTTTATGTAATAGCTTTTTACTGATAAGAAAAAATAAAGCAAGATTTAATGTTGAGCCAGTAGCATATTTAATTGCAGTAGGAACTTAATAGGTATGCAACAGCTTCCAACAGTTCAATAATATTGAGCATAATTGTCAGAAAGCAAAGAAGTCTTCTCACAATCTATTTCCTTTGGCATTACATTTTAAGATTCATTTTGAAATTGTCTGTCCTGACAAAATAGAGAACTGTGAACGATGATAATAGTCAAGGCAAAACAGTCATATTGAATACTGTAAATACATGAATATGCAACTTTTAATTTTTAGTTCTGTATTCAATAATAAATTCCAACTAAAGATTATAACAGAACACATCAAATTTATGTAACGTTTACCTATGTTTCAGAAAAAAAAACTTCTATTCAGAGAAGATAAGCTATAATGCAAAATATTTATATATGGTTGTTGATTTTTTTTCTGTATATAGATTTTAGTTTTAGTTGTGTATGTGTTTACAAGCATAAACTATTCATAATTCTGTATATTTTTAGGTCACATTTATAATTATCTAAATAATTGTTATAAATCAACTCAATAAATATGTGAGGCTGTTTATTGTAAGTCAATTGAAAATTATTTGCTAAATGACTAATATTGGCTGTTCACTGTTTTAAGAGCTAGAAATACCACAATATTTTTTTAAAAAAAGAAATAAGAACCCTTATCCTCTGTAAGTTTTCCCTTCTAAAAGATGAACTTCTCAAGGAAGCACCTCATCGAAAAAGAACTGTCATAAGCATATAAAATTGTTCCTGTATTTCTTTATTTTTTGATTTTTATTTTAGATTCAGGGTACACGTGCATGTTTGTTACATAGATAAACTGCCTGTCACGGGGGTTTTGTGTACAGATTATTTTATCACCCAAATAATAAGCATAGTACAAAATGGCTATTTTGGGTCATCTTTTCCCTCCTCCCACCCTCCGCCCTCCACCCTCAAGTAGGCTGGGTGTGTGTTGTTACCCTTTTTGTGTCCAGGTATACTTGATGTTTGGTTCTCACTTGTAAGTAGGAACACGCAATATTTGGTTTTCTGTTTCTGTGTTAGTTTGCTTCATCTCTATCCATGTTGCTGTTGTTTATTGTGGCTGAATGTGGTGTATATGTACCACATTGTTTTCATTCAGTCTACCAGTAATGGGCATTTAGGTTGATTTTGTGTCTTTGCTCTTGTGAATAGTGCTGCAATGAACATATGCATGCATGTGTCCAAATGGTATAATAAAACCATTTATATTCCTTTGGGAATATACTCAATTGTGTGATTTCTGAGTCGAGTAGTAACTCCAGTCTGAGTTTTGAGGAAACCACACTGCTTTTCACAATGGTTGAATGAACTTACACTCCCACCAGCAGTATATAAGCATTCTGTTTCTCTGCACTCTTGCTAGCATTTGTTATTTTTTGGCTTTTTAATAATAGGCATTATGACTGGTGTGAGATGATATTTCATTGTGGTTTTGATTTGCATTTTTCTAATGATTAGTGATGTTGAGCAATTTTTCGTATGCTTGTTGGCCACATGTATGTCTTTTGAAAAGTATTTTTTCATGTCTTTTGCCCACTTTTTAGTGTGATTTTTTTTTTGCTTGCAAGTTGGTTAAAGTTTGATATAGATTCTGGATATTAGACTTTTGTCACATGCATAGTTTGCAAATATTTTATCCGGTTTTGTAGGATGTCTGTTTACCCTGTTGATAGTTTCCTTTATTGTGCAAAAGCTCTTTAGCTTAATTTGGTCCTATTTATCAATTTTTGGTTTTGTTGCAATGGTATTTGGAGTCTTTGTCATGAAATCTCTGCTAGGTCCTATATCGAGAATTGTATTTTTTAGGTTATTTCACAGGGTTTTTATAGTTTTAGGTTTTACATGTAAATCTTTAATCCACCTTGAGTTGATTTTTGTATGCAATTACAAAATTGTATATAATTTTGTTGAAAATTAAACAACCTTTTCCTGAACGACTTTTGGGTAAATCAAGAAATTAGCACAGAAATCAAGAAATTATTTGGAAGTAATGAGAACAAAGATAAAACCTACCAAAATCTCTGGAACACAGTAAAAGCACGGTTAACAGGAAAGTTCATAGCACTAAAATGCCCAAATTTGAAAGTTAGAAATATATATTAAATTAACAATCTAACATCACAATTAGAGGAACTAGAGAAACAAGAGCAAACCAACTCCAAAGCTACCAGAAGACAAAGAGTAACCAAAATCTAAGCTGAACTGAAGGAGATGAGTTGCAAAAATAAAACCAACCATACAAAAAAGAAAACCACAGAAAACAATGAATCCAGGTGTTGTTCCATTAAAAAAAAAAAAAATTGATAAACAACTAATGAGACTAATGAAGAAAAAAGAGAAGATCCAAATAAACACATTTAGAAATGACAAAGTTTATATTATCATTGACTGCACAGGAATACAAATAACAATCAGAGAATATTTTGAACAGCTCTATGCAAACAAACTAGAGAATCTAGAAGAAATGGGTAAATTTATGAACAAAAAATAACCTCCCAAGAATAAACCAAGAAGAAACTGTATTGCTGAACAGATCAATAATGAATTCCAAAATTGAATCAATAATAAAAGCTTACTAACCAAAAAAAAAAAAAAAAAAAAAACTAGCCGGGCGAGGTGGCGGGCACCTGTAGTCCCAGCTACTCTGGAGGATGAGCCAAGATTGCACCATTGCACTCCAGCCTGGGCAACAAGAGTGAAACTCCTACTAACCAAAAAAAAAAAAAAAAAAAAAACCATGACCAGAGAGAGTCACAGCCAATTTCTACCAGATGTATAAAGTAGAGCTGGTAGCATTCCTTCTGAAACTACTCCAAAAAATTGAGGAGGAATGAGTTTTCCCAGCTCATTTGTGAGGCCAGCATTATCATGATACCAAAACCTGGCACAGACAAAACAAAAAAAGAAAACCTCACGCTAATATCATTGAACATAGATGCCAAAATTCTCAAGGAAATTCTAGCAAACTGAATCCAGCAGTACATCAAAAAACTAATTCACCATGAGCAAGTAGGCTTGCTGTTGGTTCCTTTATTTCTTGATAACATCAAGAGCTTTCTACGATGGCAATAACTAGACAATGGCCCACCTTCACATGCATATGAGGATCAGAGAATCAGGAATAGTTAATAACAACGGAAAAATTATTTTATTTACCATATGGGATATAAATCTCTAATACAGTAAACAGTTGGAAAATGTTTATAAAGCTAGTTTTGCATAATATATCTATATCAACGTTTCTTGACTTACAATGGAGTTATGCACTGAAAAACCCATCATTAATTTGAAAATATCTAAGTCTAAAATGCATTGAATACACCTAACCTACCAAGCACTTTAACTTAGTCTAAACTACTTTAACCATGCCCAGAACACTTACATTAGTCTATAGTTGGGTAAAATCATGTAATGCAAAATGTATTTTATAATAAAGTATTGAATATCTCATGCTGTTTATTGAATGCTGTACCAAATGTGAAAAACAGTTGTATGGGTACTCACCATTAATATACCCAGCTAAAAGCATACTGAGCCTAAAGACTATTTGAAGCATCGAACTAAACTTAAATGTTGGATGATGAGGATATTATAGTGACAGGGTCACTGATATAGTTTGACTGTGTCCCCACCCAAATATCACCTTGAATTGTAATAATCCCTACATGTCAAGGATGGTGCCAGTTGGAGATAATGGAATCATGGGGGTGGTTTCCCCCATACTGCTGTTGTGGTAGTGAATAAATCTTATGAGAGCTGATGGTTTTATAAATGGAAGCTACTCTGCACAAATTATCTTGCCTGCCACTATATAAGGCATAACTTTGTACCTCCTTGCCTTCCACCATGATCGTGAGGCAACCCCAGCCACATGGAACTCTGAGTCCATTAAACCTCTTTTCTTTATAAATTACCCAGTCTTGAGTATGTCTTTATTAGCAGCGTGAGAACAGACTAATACAATCATCAACTTCTGTCTCTTCTGATGAGGCTCAAGAATAGCTGTTAGAAGGTACTGGGGCATGGGCTGGGCATGGTGGCTCATGCTTGTAATCCTAGCACTTTGGGAGGCTGAGGTGGGCGGATCACTTGAGGTCAGGAGTTCGAGACTAACTTTGTCAACATGATGAAACCCCATCTGTACTAAAAACACAAAGAAATTAGCCAGGGATGGTAGTACATGCCTGTAATCCCAGCTACTCGAGAGGTCGAGGCATGAAGAATCACTTGAACTCGGGAGGTAGACGTTGCAGTGAGCCAAGAGTATGCTACTGCACTCCAGCCTGGGTGACAGAGAGAGAGAGAGAAAAAAAAAAGATACTGGGGCATGGACATTTGCTGGTTTAGCAGATCTAGAGTTCTTCAGGAAATATAAGTATCCATTGTTTACCATCATAATTGTGAAAGAGACTGGGAGCTGCGACTTGCTGCTACTGCCAGCATCAGGAGATAACATCTTACTATGTGCATTGCTAACCCAGGAAACGATCAGAATGTAACATTTAAAGTACAATTTCTGTTGAATGTGTATTGGTTTCCCAACATTTTAGCAGAAAAACTTTAAGTCAAAGAATTGTTAAATCAAGAATCATCTGTATTTAAATGTAATATACTGTTCAACACCTAATTACCCCTCTTGGTGATGTTTTACTATCAAATATTTTGAATCAAATTTCACAATTTATATTTCCCTAACTGATATGAAGCATATTTTAGGCATTGGATCTATTAAAATACCTTTTTAGAGATAAATAATTTAGACATTTAAATATAAGTGACCAGAATAATTATCTTTTCTTATAATTTGAAATATCAAATACTTGAGCATACATTTTTTTTAAATCACTTAACGTGGTCTTGGTTATATCTTGGCAATTCTTCAAAATAATTGTGACTATAAATGCCCTGATAAGATATGAAATGAGTAATGTCATTATTTAAAAACTTAGTGGCCAAGATGGCCAAATAGAAACAGTTCCAGTCTGTAGCTCCCAGTGAGACCAATGCAGAAGGCAGGTGATTTCCATCTGAGGTACCCAGTTCATCTCGTTGGGACTTGTTAATCAGTGGGTCCAACCCACAGAGAGAGAGCAGAAGCAGGTTGGGATATCGCTTCACCTGGTAAGTGCAAGGAGCCAGGGACTTCCTTCCCCAAGCCAAGGGAAGCCTTGAGGGACTGTGCTACCTGGCCAGGATATTATGTTTTTCCCATCATTTTTGCCATCTGCAGATCAGGAGAATTTCTTGTGTGCCTACACTACCAGGACCATGGGTTTCAAACACAAAACTGGGCAGTTGTTTGGGCAGACACCGAGCTAGCTGTAGGATTATTTTTTTGTGCCCCTGTGGCACCTGGAACCTCAGTGAGACAGAACTGTTCACTTCCCTGGAAAGGGAGCTGAAGTCATGGAGCCAAGTGATCTCACTCAGTGAGTTCCACTCCCACAGAGCCCAGTAAGCTAAGAACCACAGGCTTGAAATTCTTACTGCCAGCACAGCAGTGTGAAGTCAACCTGGGATGATCAAGCTTGGTGGGGTAAGGGGCGTCTGCCATTACTGAAGCTTTTAGTAGTTGATTTTCCCCTGACAGTGCTAAGGAGGCTGGGAGGTATGAGCTGGGTGCCCTCCCGGGGCAGGGCATCTCTGAAGGAAAAGTAACAGCCTCAGTCAGGGGCTTATAGACAAAACCCCCATCTCCCTGGAACAGAGCACCTAGGGGAAGGGGCAGTTGTGGGCACAGCTTCAGAAGATTTAATTGTTCCTCCCTGACGGCTCCTGAAGAGAGCAGTTGATCCTGAGAAGAGGAATTCTCCCATCACAGTGTACCAGCTCTGCTAAGGAACACACTGCCTCCTCAACTGGGTCCCTGACCCCCATGCCTCCTGACTGGGTGAAACCTCCCAATAGGGGTCGATAGAGACCTCATACAGGAGAGCTCTGGCTGGCATCTAGCAGGTGCCTCTCTGGGATGACGCTTCCAGAGGAAGGAGCAGGCAGCAATCCTTGCTGTTCTACAGCCTCCACTGATGACACCCAGGTGAACTGGGTCTGGAGCGGACCTCTAGCAAACTGCAGCAGACTTGCCAAAGAGGGACCTGTTAGAAGAAAAACTAACAAACAGAAAGCAATAACATCAACATCAACATAAACGACTCCCACACAAAAACCCTATCCAAAGGTTGTCAGCCTCAAAGAACAAAGGTAGGTAAATCCATGAAAATGAGGAAAAAACAGCACAAAAACGCTGAAAATTACAAAAGCCAGAATGCCTCTTCTCCTCCAAATGATTGCAACTCCTCTCTAGCAAGGGCACAAAACTGGGCAGAGAATGAGACTGACAAATTGGCAGAAGTAGGCTTCAGAAGGTGGGTAATAACAAACTCCACTGAGCTAAAGGAGCTTGTTACAACCCAATGCAAGGAAGATAAGAACCTTGATAAAAGGTTACAGGAACTGCTAACTAGAATAACCAGCTTAGAGAGGAACGTAAATGACCAGATGGAGCTGAAAAGCATAGCACCAGAACATCATGAAGCATATACAAGTATCAATAGCTAAACTGATCAAATTGAAGAAAAGATATCAGAGATTGAAGATCTGAAGATCAACTTACTGAAATAAGGCATGAAGACAAGATTAGAGAAAAAAAAATAATAATGGAAAGCAATAAACAAAGCCTCTAAGAAATATAGGACTATGTGAAAAGACCAAATTTATGATTGATTGGTGTACCTGAAAGTGACAGGGACAATGGAACCAAGCTCGAAAACAAATTTAAGGATATTATCCAGGAGAACTTCTCCAACCTAGCAAGATAGGCCAACATTCAGATTCAAGAAATACAGCTGGGTGCGGTGGCTCAAGCCTGTAATCCCAGCACTTTGGGAGGCCAGGACGGGCGTATCACGAGGTCAGGAGATCGAGACCATCCTGACTAATCCAGTGAAACCCCGTCTCTACTAAAAAATACAAAAAACTAGCTGGGTGAGGTGGCGGGTGCCTGTAGTCCCAGCTACTCAGGAGGCTGAGGCAGGAGAATGGCATAAACCCGGGAGGCGGAGCTTGCAGTGAGCTGAGATCCAGCCACTGCACTCCAGCCTGGGCGACAGAGCGAGACTCCATCTCAAAAAAAAAAAAAAAAAAAAAAGAAATACAGAGAACACCACGAAGATGCTCCTCAACAAGCAACCCCAAGACACATAATCATCAGATTCTCCAAGGCTGAAACAAAGAAAAAAGTACTAAGGGCAGGCAGAGAAAAAAGTCAGGTTATCCACAAAGGGAAGCTCATCTGATGAACAGTGCCTCTCTGCAGAAACCCTACAAGCCAAAAGAGAGTGGGGGCCAATATTAAACATTCGTAAAGAAAAGAATTTTTAATCCTAAATTTTATATCCAGCCAAACTAAGCTTCGTAAGCAAAGGAGAAATAAATTCCTTCCAGACAAGCAAATGCTGAGAGATTTTGTCACCACCAGGCCTGCTTTACAAGAGCTCCTGAAGGAATGTCTAAATATGGAAAGGGAAATCTGATGCCAGCCACTGCAAAAACATACCAAAATATAAAGACCAATGACACTATGAAGAAACTGTATCAACTAACGTGCAAAATAACCAGCTGGTATCATGATGACAGGATCAAATTAACATATAACAATATTAACCTTAGGCCAAGCACATTGGCTCATGCCTGTAGTCCCAGCACTTTGGGAGGCCGAGGAGGGTTGATCATGAGGTCAGGAGTTCGAGACCAGCCTGTCCAACATGGTGAAACCCTGTCTGTACACAAAATACAAAAATTAACTAGGCTTGGTGCCAGGCACCTATAATCCCAGCTACTTGGGAGGCTGAGGCAGGAGAATCGCTTGAATCCGAGAGTTGGGGGTTGCAGTGAACTGAGATTGTGCCACTGTACTCCAGCCTGGGTGACAGAGCAAGACTCTATCTCAAAAAAAAAAAAAAAAACAGACAAAAAACTTAAATGTAAATAGGCTAAATATCCCCAGTTAAAAGACACAGACAGACAAATAGGATAAAGATTCAAGACCCATTGGTGTGCTATATTCAAAAGACCCATCTCACATGCAAAGACACACACAGGGATGGAAGAATATTTATCAAGCAAATGGAAAGCAAAAGGAAGCAAGGATTGCAATCCTAGTCTCTTATAAAACAGAATTTAAACCAACAAAGATCAAAAAAGACAAAGAAAGGTATTACATAACGGTAAAGGGATCAATGCAACAAGAAGAGTTAACTACCCTAAATATATATGCACCCAATACACGACCATCCAGCTTAATAAAACAAGTTCTTAGAGACCTACAAAGAGAATTAGTCTTTCATAAAATAGTAGTGGGAGACTTTAACACCCAATGTCACTTTTAGACAGGCAAATGAGACAGAAAACTAGCAAGGCTATTTAGGACTTGAACTTAGCTCTGGATCAAGTGGATCTAATAAACATCTACAGAACTACTCTCCACCCCAAATCAACAGATTATATATTCTTCTCAGTGCCATATGGCATGTATTCTAAAATTGACCACATAATTGGAAGTAAAACACTCCTCAGCAAATGCAAAAGAATGGCAGTCATAATAAACAGTCTCTTAGACCACAGTGCAAGCAAATTAAAACTCAGGATTAAGAAATTCACTTAAAACCACACAACTACATGGAAATTTGACAACCTACTCCTGAATGACTACTGAGTAAATAACAAAATTAAGGCAAAAATCAATAAGTTATTCAAAACCAATGAGAACAAAGATACAACATACCAGAATCTCTGGGACACAGCTAAAGGAGTTTTAAGTGAGAAATTTATAGCACTAAATGCCCACAAGAGAAACTTGGAAAGATCTAAACTTGACACACTAACATCACAGCTAAAAGAACCAGGGAAGCAATAGCAAACAAATTCAACCTAGCAGAAGACAAGAAATAACTAAAATCAGAGCAGAACTGGAGGAGATAGAGACATGAAAAGCCCTTCAAAAAAATAAAATAAATCAATGAATCCAGGAACTTTTTTTTTTTTTTGGAAAGATTAACAAAAGAGATGGACCACTAGCCAGACTAATAAAGAAAAAAAGACAGAAGAATCAAATAGACACAATAAAAAATGATAAAGAGGATATCACCACTGATCCCACAGAAATACCAACTACCCCATCAGAGAATACTATACAAACCTCTAAGCAAATGAACTAGAAAATCTAGAAGAAATGGATAACTTTCTGGGCACATACACCCTCCCAAGACTAAGCCAGGAAGAAGTCAAATTCCTGAATAGACCAATAACAAGTTCTGAAATTGAGGCAGTAATTATTAGCCTACCAACCAAAAAGTGCTCAGTACCGGAGAGATTAACGGCCAAATTCTATCAGAAGTAAAAAGAGGAGCTGGTACCATTCCTTCTGAAACTATTCCAAACAATTGAAAAAGAGGGAATCCTTCCTAACTCACTTTATGAGGCCAGCATCATCCTGATACCAAAACCTGGCAGAGATACAACAAAAAAAGAAAATTTCAGTCCAATATCCATGATGAACATCGATCAAAAATCCTTAATAAAAGACTGGCAAACTGAATCTAGCAGCACATCAAAAAGCTTACACATCATGATCAAGTCGACTTTATCCCTATGATGCAAGGCTGGTTCAACATACGTAAATCAGTGAATATAATCCATCACATAAACAGAACCAGTGACAAGAAATCATATGATTATCTCAATAGATGCAGAAAAGGCCTTCAGTAAAATTCAACACCCCTTCATGCTAAAAGCTCTCAATAAACTAGGTATTGCTGAAACATAATCATCAAAAAAATAAGAGCTATTTATGACAAACCTATAGCCAGTATCATACTGAATGGGCAAAAGCTGGAAGCATTCCTTTTGAAAACTGACACCAGACAAGTATGCCCTCTCTCACCACTCTTATTCAACAGAATATTGGAAGTTCTGGCCAGGGCAAACAGGCAAGAGGAAGAAATAAAGGGTATTCAAACAGGAAGAGAGGGAGTGAAATTGTCTCTGTTTGCAGATGACATGAATGTATACTTAGAAAACCCCACCATCTCAGCCCAAAATCTCCTTAAGCTGATAAGTAACTTCAGTAAAGTCTCAGGATACAAAATCAGTGTGCAGAAATCACAAGCATTCCTATATACCAATAATAGACAAGCAGAGAGCCAAATTTTGATTGAACTCCAATTCACAACTGCTCTAAGGACAATGAAATACCTAGGTATCCAACTTACAAGGGAGATGAAGGACTTCTTCAAGGATAACTACAAACCACTGCTCAAGCAAATAAGAGAGGACAAAAACAAATGGAAAAACATTCCATGCTCATGGATAGGAATAATCAGTATCATGAAAATGGCCACAATGTCCAAAGTAATTTATAGATTCAACTCTATTCCCATGAAGCTACCAGTGACTTTCTTCTCAAAATTAGAAAAATCTACTTTAGATTTCAAATGGAACCAAAAAAGAGCCTGTATAGCCAAGACAATCGTAAACAAAAAGAGCAAAGCTGCCACCATCATCCTACCTGACTTCAAACTACACCACAAGGCTACAGTAACCAAAACAGCATGGTACTGGTACCAAAACAAATATATAGATCAATGGAACAGAACAGAGACCTCAGAAACAACACCACACATCTATATCCATCTGATCTTCAACAAACCTGACAAAAAACAAGCAACAGGAAAATAATTCCCTATTTAATAAATGTTGCAGGGAAAATTGGCTAGCCATATGCAGAAAAGGGAAACTGGACCACTTCCTTACACCTTATACAACAATTAACTCAAGATGGATTAGAGATTTAAATGCAAAACTCAAAACCATAAAAATCCTAGAAGAAAACCTAGGAAATACCAATCAGGCCATAGGCATGGACAAAGACTTCATGGCTAAAACACCAAAAGCAATTTCAACAAAAGCCAAAATTGACAAATGGGATCTAATCAAACCAACGAGCTTCTGCGCAGCAAAAGAAACTATAATCAGAGTGAAGAGGCAACCTACAGAATGCGAGAACATTTTTGCAAGCTTCCCATCTGACAAAGACCTAATATCCAGAATCTACAAGGAACTTAAATTTACAAGAAAAAAAAAACAACCCCGTCAAAAAGTGGGCAAACGATATGAAAAGACACTTCTCAAAAGAAGACATTTATGCAGCCAATGAACATATGAAAAAATGCTCATTATCACTGGTCACTAGAGAAATGCAAATCAAAACCACAATGAGATACCATCTCGTGCCAGTTAGAATGGGGATTATTAAAATGTTAGGAAAGAATGGATGCTGGTGAAGCTGTGGAGAAATAGGAATGCTTTACACTGTAAATTAGTTCAACCATTGTGAAAGGCAGTGTGGCACTTCCTTAAGGATCTAGAACCAGAAATACCATTTGATCCAGCAATCCCATTACTGGACATATGCCCAAAGGATTATAAATCATTCTACTATGAAGACACATGCAGATGTATAATTATTGCAACACTATTTATAATAGTAAAGACTTCGAACCAACCCAAATGCCCATCAATGATAGATTGGATAAAGAAAATGTGGCACATATATACTATGGAATACTATGCAACCATAAAAAATAGTGAGTTAATGACCTTTGCAGAGACACGGATGAAACTGGAAGCCATCATTCTCAGCATTCTCAGCAAACTACACAGGAAAAACAAAACAGCACATGTTCTCACTCATATGTGGGAGCTGAACAATGAGAACACATGGACATAGGGAGGGGAACATCACACACCAGGGCCTGTCATGGTTAGGGAGAGCATTAGGACAAATACCTAAGACATATAGGGCTTAAAACCTAGATGTTGGGTTAATAGTGCAGCAAATCACCATGGCACATGTATCCCTATGTAACAAACCTGCACATTCTGCACATGTACCCCAAAACTTAAAGTAAAATTTACAAAAAAACTTATTAAGACAAGTGAGATCTAAGAGTTTTTAACATTATGTCACACGTACTACTATATTTTTATAATTTAAAAATATATTTTCTGTATATGAATAAAATGATTAAAACAAAATATAGGTTCATTAAATAAAAAAACTAGGCCTTAAAGTCTCATTTTGTTGTTATTCAACCACGTTTGCCAAAAAAAAAAAAAAAAATACACACACACTGAGGTTCTTACGTTTCAGTGTCTCAAATAATTGTTCCTAAATTTTATAAATATATCTTGGCTAGTTACTTCTAGAAATAGATAAAACCACATGTCACTTAATATATCCCTGAAAGCCATTTATTGGATATTATATGTTGGAGAATCGGGAACAAATTCTAAAATGATAATTTGTTTTAAGTTGTCTGCTATATTTCACATATTATATAAGCAATTATAAAGGAGGGAATTGAGCTGGCTGCAATACTTCAAGCAGTCTACGTATTTCTCACAATCATAATAACCTTGCTTTGAATAGAGATGTGCCTCTGTATCTCATGCCTATTTATTATTTATGTTGAAACAGGGTCTCAATCTCTTGCCCGTGCTAGAGTACAGTGGGGTTATCATAATTCACCACAACCTTGAATTTCTAGGCTCAAGCCAACCTTCTCTCTCCGCCTTTAGAGTGGCTGGGAGTACAGCTGCACACCACCACATCCCTTTTTTTGTTTTGTTTTTTTTGTTTGTTTGTCTTTTGGTAGAGATGGGAGTCTTTGTATTTTGGCCAGGCTGGTCTGAAACTCCTGGGTTCAAGCAGTCCTCTTGCTTTGGCCTCCCAAAGTGCTGAAATTATAGGCATGAACCACCACACTGAGCCCACTCATGGATAAGTGAAGCCGATCACTTAGCTTTATTCAGTAGCTTTTCAATTCTTGAATGTGGGCCCCAACCAAATTTTGGGGGACAAGACACCTACATCTTTTGAGGACCATTATTCTGTAATATATATTCCAAAGTATATGAAGGAAACATGTATGAGAATAAAATGTGTCTATATTAAAGTGCAAAGATTTATGAACTATCTCTCATTTTTTTCTTTTATTCTTTATAACATTCACTACAAACTTATTTTTTAACTTTTATTTTAGATTCAGGTGTGCATGTGAATGTTTTTTATACGTGTGAATTGCATGTCATGGGGGTACCGCAAATTATATTGTCACCAAGGTATTAAGCATAGTACCCAATAAGCAGTTTATTGATCTTCATCTGATTTCCACTCTCCACTCTCAAGTATGCCCCAGTGTTTGTTTTTCCCTTGTGTTCATATGTACTCAGTGCTTAGCTCCTACCTATAGGCAATTGCATATGGTATTTTGTTTTCTGATCCTGTGTTAGTTCCCTTAAGATAATGGTCTCCAGTTTCATCCATGCTGCTGCAAGGAATGTGATCCTATTATTTTTTATGGCTGTGTAATATTTCATGGTAAAATATATACCACTTTTTATCCTCTTTACTGTTTATGAACATTTAGGTTAATTCCATGTCTTTAATATTGTGAATATTGCTGTGATGAACATACATGTGCATGTGTTTCTATGGTAAGCCATTTATATTACTTTGGGTATATACCCTATGATAGAATTGCTGGATCAAATCACAATTCTGCTTTAAGTTTTTTGAGAAATTTTCAAACTGTTTTCTACAGTGGTTGAACTAATTTACATTCACACCAGCAGTATACAGCCTTCTCTTTTCTCTGCAATCTTGCTAGCATCTGTTATTTTTTGACTTTTTAAAAATAACCATTCTGACTAATGTGTGATGGTATTTCATGGTGGTTTTGATTTGCATTTCTCTAGTGATTGGTGATGTTAAGCATTTTCTCATATGCTTGTTGGCTGTGTGTATATTCTCTTTTGAAAAGTGTCTGTTCCTGGCTTTTACCCGCTTTTTAATGTTTTTGTTTTGGGTTTTTTTCCTTATTGATTTAAGTTTCTTATAGATTCAGCATATTAGACCTTTGTTGGGTGCAGATTTGCAAAAATTTTCTGCCATTCTTTAGATTGGCTGTTTGTTGATAGTTTCTTTTGCTGTGTAGAACTGTTTAGATTAATTAGGTTCTATCTGTCAATTTTTGTTTTTGTTGCAATGACTTTTGGCAACTTTGTCATGAAATCTTTGTCAGATCTTATGTCCAGAAAGGTATTTCCTGGATTATCTTCCAGGATTTTTATAGTTTTTGGTTTTATATTTAAGACTTTAATCCACCTTAAGTTGATTTCTGTATATGGTGTGAGAAAGGGGTCCAGTTTCAATCTTCTGAATATAGCTAGCCAATTATCCTAGCACCATTTCTTGAGCAGGGAGTCCTTTCCTCATTGTTTGTTTTTGTTGACTTTTTCAGAGATCAGATGATTGTAGATGTGTAGGTATATTTCTGTGCTGTATATTCTGCTCCATTGTTTTTGTACCAGTACCATGCTGCTTTGGTTACTGTAACATTACAGTATAATTTGAAGTCAAGTAATGTGGTGCCTCCAGGTTTGTTTGCTTTACTTAGGATTGCCTTGTCTATTTGGGCTCTTTTTGGTTCCATATTAATTTTATTTTATTTTTTCTAATTCTGTGGAGAATGGCATTGGTAGTTTGACAGGAATACCATTGAATCTGTAAATTGCTTTGGGCAATATGTCCATTTTAATAACAATATTTCTTATTCATAGGTGTGGAATGTTTTTCCATTTGTTTGTGTTATCTCCGATTTATTTGAGCAATTCACTGCAATCTTTATCTCCCACAGTTAATCATATCTGCTCTTTTCAGTGTCACCAATAACTTCCAAGTATGTCAGACCAACAGCATATTTTTGTATTCATCTAATGTCAAATCAGTAGCATTTAACCTATACGATTTTTTTCCTTCAGAAACACTTCCCACCCTTGCTTCTGGGACACTACACACTCTTAATTCTTCTATTTTACAGATTTGTCCCTATTAATGACCTTTGTTCGTTTCTCTTGATTTCCCAATCTCTTAGTTTTGTAGTACTTCAAGGCTCAGTATTCAATATTTGCTTTCTCTTTTTATACTCATTTTCTTGCTGATCATCCACTACCAGAGTTTGAATACTATCTAAATTCAGATCACAATAAAACACACATCTGTAGCTTAGTCTACAGTCCTTAATTCCCAACTACCTAGTCAACCTACCCATTTGAATATTCATTATGAACTTCACATGTTCAGTGTAGCAATTGAAACTACAGAAACTTAACCATAGAGAGGAAAGTTCTAAAAAATGGACCAGTTATTCAAGGATGAAGGGAACAAATATCAAAATGTTCGGCTTTGAGTAAGTGGTCTTCCAGATGAAAGAGGAAAAAAAATACTTGAAAATTGGTGGCTGGCATGAAACATTTTCAAATATGATGGGAATTTCAAGAAAATCTAAAATAAGGAGTAGGTAGGAGTGCAGACATATTACATTGGGAGGAAGTAAGGGGAGGGATAAGAATTACTGTTAATTTCTTATCAGAAACAATGTGAGTCAGAAATTGGAACAAAATGTAAAGTACTGAGGGAAAAGAAGGAGTTTTCTGGCAATCACAAGAGAGAGGCCAATTGTGGTGGCTTGTGCCTGTAATCCCAGCAATTTGTGAGGTCAAGGCAGAAGGAGGCTTGAGCCCGAGTGTGAGACTGGCCTGGCAACATAGTGAGACTCTGTCTCTGTAAAAAGTTAAACAAACATTAGCCAGATATGGTGGCTCATACCTGTATCTCCAGCCACTTGGGAAGCTGAGATGGAAGGATTGCTTGAGCCTGGGAGGTTGAGGTTGCAGTGAGCCAAGATCACACCATTGCACTCTACCTGGGTAACAGACTGAGAGACAAAAAAAAGGAAAGAGTTTAACAGGCATGAGCCACCACATCCAGCCACACACTACAAGGAAGATTAAATTGAATTGTTCAAACTGAGAAAAAATAGTTCTAGATTAAAGTTGGAACTACAAAAGGAAAGGCAAACAGCAAAATGTTGAATAAACTGTATTCAGCATCCTATCATGCACTAATGGCAGAGCTGGTGGAGACCTCATACTCTGACCTTTTCTGATGATAATTACTGCCTAGTGGCTTCACTATATTGTATTAATAATATATATTTCCTGGCAAGTGAAAGCGTACAGCATGTGAAAAAATATTATTAATCAAATCAATTATTAATCACATGATTGAATAATGTGGTTATTAATGAATAATATCAATTCACGATGCTTAATATTGATTTGTTTTCTTAATTTTTGTTTCAAACTTGAAAAAAATCAGACCATAATCTTATACCATTTTCAAAGCTAAAATAATTGACTTTGCATACTCTGTTTTTTCCAAAGATTTATCAATAGATTTTATAATGTATTTTCTATTCAAGAATTTTCTGATTAAATAAGTTGTGCTCATGATCATGTGTATTCCTGGTATTTTGTAAGATAGCTACATGTAGTATCTTAAATGAAAGAGAAAAAATCTCTATTTATTTTTCTGATAGCTTTCATTGTCACTAACAACCAGACATTCCTGACAAGTGATGGAATTAAGAGAAATGTAATTACCAAATAATATTACATCGATATATTCACTTATATATTTATACATTCATTGACTCAGCAAACATGTAAAATGTTGTTGCAACAATTCCCCTGTTAAGTTATGAGTAAAGTACATGAAATTTGTTGTCATTTTATTTGGAAACATGTCATGCACTATAAAGTAAATGATAAATGTATAGCTATTGTTATTATTAAGGATTATCTAAACAGATCTTTTCTATTTGTCTCTTGTATTACAGTTGGTTGGTATTGCTGTAAGAGAGTTCAAAGACACTTCAGAAGTAGTGCAATGAAAATATTATTAACCTATGGAATTCTATATTGACAGTTATATGTCTAAGCACATTAAATAGTTTACTCATTCTTTTCTGGCTTCTAATGTGGTTGACAAATACAGACTGCTGCTGTCAGAATTCTTGTTGTTTATTTATAAGTATTCTGTCTACCGTTTGATCTTAAAATTGTTCCTTTGGCTTTAATATCCTGCAGTTACTAAAATCCGTCTAGTTTTACTTGACTCAGTGAAATTCCTAAACATAACATTGTATTATTTGTTTAATTGTGAAAATTCTTAAAATTATCTTCGAATATTGCTCTATTTCTATTATTTTTGTTATTTCTTTATTCCAACAATATCTGTCAGATGTCACAAAGATTTACTAAGACCAAATATTACATTAAACCTATGTGTGGATTTGTACTCGCCATCTATGAGAGTCACCTGCCTGAGTCATGGGCAGAGACATGATGTTTCTTTTCTGCTTGGACCAGACAAAACGGGTTTTATTCTTCCTCCCTCCCTCTCCTACCTCCTTCCTTTCTACCTTTTTTCCTCCTTTCATTAAGTTATTCTATAGTCTCCTTTATAAAAAGCATCTTACTTGTAGTGTTTTCCTTTTGTACTCTCAATAACGTATTTCCTTCATGTTCTTAGTTTGGTGTTAAAATCTAAGCTTTTAATTTGAAAACTTACCTTTGTGTTTAACTAATTACCTCCCACCCCAGTGTTAATTTAGCATCAGTTTTAGTGCTTATTTCTTTTTCTCAACTAGCAGTTTCTTTCCTTCTTTAATCTCATTATATATTTTAATATGTTAAAGTATATTTTATCCAACATTTCCTATGTATTTAAAATAGCACAAAAAGAACCATCCATGTTTAGTCTGACATGTTGGTAAAATAGTGTGTTTAGTCTGACATGTTGCTAAAATAGGAAATCGACATATTGTTACATCCTATGCTGGTATTAAGATCTATTTTTATCTTCATACGCTATAGGATGAAACTGGCATACGTCAATGGACTTTCAGGGATTTCAAGACCACTGACTAGGAGTATTTGAAAGAATAAAATTCATTTCATCTCAGTTAATTACTGTATATATTTATCTCTACTACTCAGGGATCACGAATTCTGTTAGATTGTAAGAACTATAATCCTCAATATAGTACAATGTATATGAGCAATTTGAAGTATGATTATCATATATTTCGTTATATAAAACAATATATATTTTAAGATGCTTTCTTGAGTCTATTTTAATACTTTGATATTTAATATTTATTGTATTCTGTAATATTTCTGATTACATCACTAACAACTCCAACAAATTATATTAATATTATGTGTTAATTCAGCAGATTTATTTCTTCTATAGGCCTTTCTGTTTTTTTAGAAAGGGTATATTTCCTACTACTTTTGATTTTACTTTTAAATATGAAAAACTACAAGTTAACTAGATATTTATAAGGGCAAAACAATTCTAATAACTCTTTAAAATATAAAATACAGCTAATTGCAATAATTCCAATCAGAAATTATTCATATGTTCTTCTAATTAAAATAAATACTTCTAAAACCTCTCAACTTTTGTCTAGAAGATGTCTTGTCAGTATTGTTTCTCTGTATTGTTTTAACAAATACAATAACATCTAATGTATCTATGATTGCCAAATTATTGAATGACTTTTATTGCTACTTACTTGATTAAAATAAATTATATTCAATTCATTGCAAATTTTAAAATAATCTATACATATCAAACTTTTTAAATGCATAGAATTATGTTAAGAAAAATTTCTATTATAATTAATATGCATAAATCATATATTTAAATCATACAATTGATTATATAATTCTATTTAAAAAATAAGCCTTGGTCTTTTTAAAGAATTATTATTATTTTTTGCTACATCAGCTGTTGTGCTTTAATTTTTTCTATACTAAATTTCTAGAATAATATACACTATACAATAAGTATACATGATTATGATTGAAGTTCAAATGATTTAAACTTTTAAGATTCAACAGAAGACATTAACTTTTGGTTGTTTTTATCATAATGCTATACTGAACTGAACTGAAACATTGTGCTATTGTAGGGTGGCCATATTTAGACTAATTTGTGACATCTTAGCAAAACCAAGAAACATTGTTATATAGACCTTCAATATACTACATAACAGTACAATATGTTCACTTTATTTTTTATTTTCTGAATGACAAAAATTGAATTAATGCCATCATATCAGGTTTTGATAGTTTTTGACAGGAAATAAGACAGTAAAATATAACTATGAAATATATTCTGAAGCATTTGGTTGTGTACTTTAACCTTTTTAGTATTCTGTATTTCAACAGATGGTCATTTTAACTCTTCTCAACGGGGGTTTGAGTTTTTATCTAGGAGAGAAATGTCCATCCAATCAAATTCAGAGTTCCGAAAAGGTCAATTAATATAGTACATGGCAGTTATTCTCAGAATGTATTAAACATTAGCAATCTGACAGCTTATTGTTTTGACACAATGTAAGACAACTTTCTGCATGAGAAAGCTTTTAACAAGGAAGAAAAATGCAAGTCATTTGACAATTTTCATTACAACCTTTGCTAACACACAAATCATGGAGAACTCAAATACTGTAATATTATTTACCTTTAAAAATACGTTTTAAAAATTGAAAGATTCACTCAATTTTGTACTCACCAGTCATTTTACATATCTCGACCTATTTTTACGTTTATTATTTGAATATTGAAAAAGATATGTGTATTGCACATTCAATATCACTTTTGTAAAAATAATTAGTTTTAAATGTTATTCAAATTTTTTTGAAAGACAGTGTTATGCTTTATAGAAAAAAAGTTCACAATAGAAAATTTTGACAAAATAAACCATATAGAAAGATTTAAATTTGTTTATCCTTAAAGTACAATTCTAAAATAGGATTTAAGTGTTCTTATTATTTATATATTTTTAAATTTAATATTTACCATTTTGCTATTCTGTAACTTTCCTTTAAATAATATATTTATAATTGCTTGTATTTTTGACTAATTCAAAATTGTGATATTTTATGGGTCTATGTTTGCCGTTCATATAACAATATACTGTTACAATCCATCTTTCTTCATAATGACAGTATACTTTTAATCATCATCTCTACAGTGTTAATTAGCAACAGCAACAAAAAAATAGAATTCTTCACATGCATTAATAAAATACACAGTAAGATATGTCTCATAAAAAGTGAAATGTATAAATTATAATGACTTAAAAACACTTCTTTTTCCTGTACTTCACTGCATATGTCCCAAAAAAGGCATAATAATAGCACTTAAAAGTTTGGGTTGAATTGTATTTGTCTAGTAAATATAAAATAGGAAAAATACTGTCAGCATTACTGTTTGCATTTTATGTAGGCCACAGAAAGTTATAGAGGCTCATAGTGATTTTCAAGTTATTTATTCCTTCTTTATTTATGTTACTATTGCTCCATGTTTCAATATATAATGTCTTGAAAAAGAAGGAAATGATTTTCTAAAACAATAGGAAGTCTATATGTTTAATATAAAGCAGGTATAAGAACTATACACATGGACATCAGGACAACAAGTCAATGGCTACTTTTTGGAAAGGAAGTGATTGATAAGAAGTGGGCCTGGGCCAGGTGCTGTAGCACACACTTGTAATCCCGGCACTTTGGGAGGCCAAGGTAGGTGCATCACCTGAGGTCAAGAGTTCAAGACCAGCCTGGCCAAAGTGGCAAAACCCTGTTTTTACTAAAAATAAAAAAAAAATTAGCTGGCCTGTAATCTCAGCTACTCTGTAGGTTGAGTCAGGAGAATCACTTGAACCCAGGAGGCAGAGGTTGCTGTGAGGTGAGATCACACCACTGCACTCCAGCCTGGGAGACAGAATGAGACTCCATCTAAATAAATAAGTAAATAAGAGAAGTGGGCCTGAAATTTAGCATGTTTGGTAACGCTTTATATTCTAAAAAAAAATTATCAGTAAGAATAGTATCTGATTATGTATGTTCTCATTTCTCAAATATTTTCTGGAACATTTTTATTGTTTAAAATATTTTCTAGTTAAAAAATTAAAAAAAAAAGGAACACAGATTTTACTGGTATGTGTAAGGTATATTTAAAAAATAATTATAGTACAGGATTCAAATATGTATGTATGCAGTTAGTGATGACAGAGACAAAAGAGTGATAATCCTGTCTTGTGGGCTTGGTATCAGAGAAGACTTCAGAGTGGTTGAAGAAAATCTGAGAGAGAGTTGACATTCTCAGAAAGAGCATTCTAACCATATGGGAAAGTTATGAAAAAGCTAAATGTTTTTGGTCATACAATCTCTACTTCTTTGGAAGAGATAAGTAGGGAGGTTAGATTGATGAATGAATAGATGTGGGCCACCTATGTTCAATACTGCAGAATTGCACATTCAACACTTTAGAAATTTAAACAAACAAACACAAAACCCTTAATGAATTTAAATTTAGTCTCTTGAGATCAGATTTGTTTATGTGAGAAAATACATTTGGAAGCAGTGTGAAAGAGGGAATATGGAGGGAAGAACTAAGGCAAATAGATGGATTGGTGAGAGAAGTAGAAAAAGAAGAGGTCACAAAATAATTTAAGGAGTGGCTGGGCATAAAGAAGAACAGGATTATGTCTTTTGAGGAAACATGGTTGGAGCTGGGGCTTACTATCCTTAGCAAACTAATAGAGGCACAGAAAACCAAATGCCACATGTTCTCACTTGTAAGTGGGAGCTAAATGATGAGAACTTAGGAACACAAAGAAGGAAACAACAGACATGGGGGTCCACTTGAGCCGGGAGGGTGGGAGGAAGGAGAGGAGCAGGAAAGATAACTATTGGGTACTGGGCTTAATACCTGGGGGATGAAATACTCTAGATAAGAAACCCCTATAACACGTGTTTACCTATCTATCAAACTTACACCTGTACCCCCAACCTAAAATAAAAGTTAAAAAAAAAAAAGGAGTGGCTGGAATGGAGTTACCAGCTAAATCCTAATTTTTGCAGGTACATATTCAGTTAGGGAAGCTGTTTTAGTTTTAAAAAGGCAAAATTATCCTTATTAAGATAAACTGAATATACATTGAAAATTAGAAACTAAATCACACAAATTAATAATTTTTAAAAGCTGAAAATTATCAAAAATATTGCAAGCCCCCAGAACATAAACATATTTTCTTTAACTGTCCGATCCTTTTCCTTCATTCTTGTCTTCTTTTTTTGACTGTTTATGAAAAGTTTAGTGGTTTAATTACTTTCTTTTCTTTTCTGAGAACAGATAATCCAGTCTCTTTTATATCACAGTTGATTCAAATTGTTTTTATTAAAGTTTAATTTTTATTGATGGCTTATTGATAATTTTATGAAAAATTTTCTACTTGTTAAATTTGAGAAAATTGTATCAGAGTTTTTCCTATGTTTGCTTTAATATATTGGGTGATTACAGCTTTTCTTGAATCCTAATTAATTTTAAATATTTTTTAAGTAGGTAACCAAAGCGCTAATGTCTTTTTAGAAACTGGGGAGGACTTGCAAGTGAAGGACCATAAATTTAGGCTTCATTAGCTTCATGGCCAATCTTATTTCTCTAGTAGGATACACATTTGAGAAGCATCTAAATGTTTAGGATGATTTCCACACTTCTAGAATGAACAACTGTGAAAATAAACATGAACACAGGATTTTCCTAATGTCTTTACAACATGAAAAAGCTAAGATATTCTACATTTAATTTTTTTATTCCAATTTTTCTAAAGGCTCATTATTTAAAAAATAATCTATATCACAATTGGAAGTTGTTTCCTCATATTTTCCAAGTTTGAATTAGGTGATTCCCTCTTCCATCTTATGATGTCTTCCTGAGCAATTCTGATATTTTCTGCGTCTATAGCAAAGAAATGAAATGTTGGTAAAAATACATCAAGTTTCTTTTATTCCTTCGTTTGTTTTTATATTTTACAATACATGGCACCCTAGTGGAAGATAAACTGTACAGATTAACTTGTGTGTGTGTGTTTGTGTCTGTGTGTGCATTTTCTCTTGCTACATCCTTTAGACAATGATAGCTGGTGTGTTTTGACCTTGGTGTTTTATCAGTAAGATTTTTCTGAATGTTTTGGTCACATTTGCACATTTTTAACTTCTGTGATATAGATAGATAGATAGATAGATAGATAGATAGATAGATAAAAACAGACAAACAAAAAACCCTTAATGAGTTTAAATTATACTCTCTTGACGATATGTATACATATGGACACACACACATATATATAATGCACTCACACATACATATATACACACATATGCATGCATATATGGACACACACATAGGTATGCCCCTATATGTATAAATATATACACATATGCCTATACATTTTAAACAGTTTTATTCCTATACTGGCATACTAGAAAGTATACCCATTTGACAAGTACAATTCAATGGTTCTAGTATATTTACAGCTGTGCAACTATTACCTTGTTTGTTTCTATAAAACTAAAATGGTGTAGTCATCACTTGTTTACATGTTGAAGGACTTGATACTTTTTCAGATCTCTGTTGTAAGTTTTGACACCACAAACATTTCCTTGATTTTTTTTTTCTGGGATACTTTTGTTTTCATCTCGGTGAATATATTTAGATTTAGATGCTTGTAAATTGAAAACTTGCAATCTTATTTAAATTTATGTTGAGAGATTTGTTCTTTGAAGTCTCATTTGCATATATAATATCAAAAGAATACAACAATTACTTTCATGTCATACTTTTCTATCCAAAAATATTAAATAGTATGAGTTATCATTAGAAAACACTGCTGACAAATGGCAAAGACATTTTCTTTTCCATGTTGTAGAGTTCTTCTGTGTAACTGAAACCGTGTACAGGGCTTGCCATCTCACAGTAAAACAATAAAGTAGTTGGAGGTTACTTGAGAATCTCACCCATTAATTTGTCACTATGCTATTAGAAACACAATGCTATTAGAAATATGGTGTCTTAATTATTATAATAAAGTGTAGCTTATGATGATGTGAATAGATGGTTGAGATGAATTGAAAGCTTTAAGATTTAAAGGAAAACATATTAAGGAACTTAGGAGCAGAATTTTGGGGTCCCTGTCCCTGTGGATACTAAACTCACCAAGAATTATGGTGAGAATTGAGTTGCACAAAGCTACAACAAACCAGCAATTAAAATTTTCAAGAATTGTTGGGGGCAGAGTCTATAGTCTATAGATGAAAGTAATGAGAAGGTACTACTTCAGAACATGCCTACCCTCTTTCTAACATGGCTGATTTTCTGTTCACTCACCCATATATTCTTTGGTTCTTGTCAGAAACATTATTGATTAGTATGACACATCTCCTTTATTGATTGCATTTTGCATGTGACTTTGTGTTGTAATCATAAAATACAAAAGTCAGTGTAAACAGATTAAACATCAGCAGATACTCTCTATGAAAGTGCATAAATCCTTGATTTTGATTTTCTAACATTAATTTGCCATATTTTCAAATTTAATTTATTGCCTAACCAAAAAGAGATATCAATTACAACAATATCAACAAATCATGGTTACTTACAAATATGAAATCTGAACAATAATTGGATGGGTGTAATAATTAATGCACCACATAAGAATGGGCCTTTGGCCTGGATCACTTCCTTACCAAGAGTTAAAAAAATCTCCACCGCCTGTGTGGGACTTACCACATTGTATGAAATATTTATCCCTGCTTCTGATTCAATGTGTACTCTTTATTCTGCTTAAGTGTATGCATGGTGTGTCACCTGGTCAATCGTACCACCAAATCTGTCTTTTGCAGATAAGGAAGAGGCAGTGTCTTTCTACTGCAGCACACGAGGAATGCACCAAGGCAGACCCAATTGCCCTGTGTGAGCTGCCAGGAGGGACCAGCTGGCCGAGGGCACTTATCCCCACTACTAAAAGTAATCTTGTTCTGTCTCTTCTCTATGCAAGTAAACCATTGTTCAATGGAGTGCATGGCTGTACTGTGTTTTCTTTAGTGCCCCTAATACCTGATGCAGTGGGTAGAATTGCTCTGACTTCTATTCCTGATAATAGGCAACAGGTGACATTTACTTAACACTTATTCCTAACAAACAACTTCAGTATATCTCATATAAAATAATCTTCTTAATCTCTCTAATATCTAAAAGTTTGAGTGATACAGAAGAGCTCACTCTCTCCTTGGTAATCTCATGCAATCTCTTGGCTTTAAATGCCATCTCTATGCAAATAAATCTGGGATGCTAACACTACCCTTGGATTTAGAGTTTAACCTCAAGAAATGTACCCTGAACTCCAGACCACTTACACTGCTACTCCATTTGATTGTCTAAAAGACATCACACATCTACATATCAATACCAAAACTTTTCATCTTTATTCTACCTCCAAGCTTTCTTCTTTTCAGTCTACTTCATTTTAGTAAACAGAGTCCCCATCTGTGGTTCTTCATTGTTTATAGGAAAAATATAGATTCACTGCTGCTACTGTTCTGTTTCATATGACTTATAATCCCTTATTATACTTCATGGCCCCTGTTTTCCAGAATCTCAGCATTCCTAGCCACCTTTATTACTCCCATCCTGCTTCATGCTAAAACTTATCACCTAATTATTACAAAAGCATCCTAAATGTTCTTCTTGCTCATAAGTTACCCCTTTTTGAACAGTTATCAACCCAGAGTCAAATATTTACAAAAGTATTCAGATCAGTCAACATTATGCTTTGTAGGTGGCTTCTAATATAAGGGGAAGTTAAAAAATACATTCTTACATTGAACCAGGATGCCATAAATATTCTTGCACCTGCTAATGTTCCATCAATTTCTTTAAACATTTTCCTATTCTTCATGACACCATTCAGACATCGACCTCCTTGCGACTCCTTAGAAATGCAAAAACAATCAAACAAACCACAACTAAAACCTCTTGACTCCATAACCTGTTAATTCAGTTCCTTCGGCCTAGACTATCCTATATATCTCTCTGTTCTTGCCTCTAAGTATGAGCTTATGAATTCAGCTTCTCTGACTATGAAAATTATTAGGCCTTTCAACTCAATAATAGCTCTTTGTCCTTTTTATATTCATAAGCATTGTACACAAAGTATATATTATTTTATACGTTCATGATGATCTTTTCTCCTAGAATGAAAGTCTCACGAAGGAAGAACTTTTCCGTACCCCTTAGTGTACTGTAGTTGCTCAATATTTTGATACAAGTGTACACGTGTACTATTATCTCTCGGCATAAGGCATTTGAATCCTTGTCTATAAACAGTTATTCCACAAATAAGGTCAATTCACAAATTTTGTTTCCTAGTATATACCAGACATCATTTAAAGTACCAGGAATATTAATATTATGTTGAAAAAAATTATCATTGTCATTTATCTCATATTCTAAAATTTTTAAAGAAGATAACAAACAAAACACAAGTGAATGAATAATAACATTTCTAATGCTAGTAAAACAAACAAAATACATAACAAATTGATGAGTGATCATGCAGTATGACAGGTTTTCAATGAGACTTCTATGAGGATATGAAATTGAGCTTAGAACTGCATGACCAGAAAGTGTAAGTGCTTTCCAGGGGAAGACACCAGAAAGTATAAATACCCTGATGTAGAAAGCACCCCAATTCTAATGTAGACCAGACCCCCGTATTTACAAAACCCCCAACAAGTATTGTTTTCATATTTTACATCAGAGCATCAAGTACAATTCTTGCAACAAAACTGGAAAGAAAGATATATAGAAGATATTCAATATTATATTGGCATTAGGAAGAAAACACTGTGATAAGACTATGAGCTTGACATATAATAGGGATTACATGTGCTTTTGGTGACATGAGTGCTGGTGTGAGATGGTATCTCATTGTGGTTTTGATTTGTATTTCTCTGATGACCAGTGATGATGAGTATTTTTTCATGTGTCTGTTGGATGCATAAACATCTCTTTTGAAAAGTATCTGTTCATATCCTTTGCCCACTTTTTGATGGGGTTATTTGATTTTTTTCTTATAAATTTAAGTTCTCTGTAGATTCTGGATATTAGCCCTTTGTCAGATGGGTAGATTGCAAAAATTTTCTCCCATTCTGTAGGTTGCCTGTTCACTCTGATGGCAGTTTCTTTTGCTATGCAGAAGCTCTTTAGTTTAATTAGATCCCATTTGTCAATTTTAGCTTTTGTTGCCATTGCTTTTAGTGTTTTAGTCATGAAGTCCTTGCCCATGCCTATGTCGTGAATGGTATTGGCTGGGTTTTCTCGTAGTGTTTTTATGGTTTTATGTCTAACATTTAAGTCTTTAATCCATCTTGAATTAATTTTTTTTTTTTTTTTTTTAGATGGAGTCTCGCTCTGTTGCCCAGGCTGGAGTGCAGTGGCGCGATCTTGGCTCACTGCAAGCTCCACCTCCCAGGTTCACACCATTCTCCTGCCTCAGCCTCCTGAGTAGCTGGGACTACAGGTGCCCGCCAACACAACAGGCTAATTTTTTGTATTTTTCAGTGGAGACTGGTTTTCACCATGTTAGCCAGGATGGTCTCAATCTCCTGACCTTGTGATCTGACTGCCTGGGCCTCCCAAAGTGATGGGATTACAGGGCTGAGCCACTGCACCCACCTGAATTAATTTTTGTATAAGGTGTAAGGAAGGGATCCAGTTTCAGCTTTCTACATATGGCTGGCCAGTTTTTCCAGCACCATTTATTAAATAAGGAATCCTTTCCCCATTTATTGTTTTTGTCAGGTTTGTCAAAAATCAGATGGTTGTGGTGTTATTTCTAAGACCTCTGTTCTGCTCCATTGGTCTATATCTCTGTTTTGGTACCAGGACCATACTGTTTTGGTTACTGTAGCCTTGTAGTAAAGTTTGAAGTCAGGTAACATGATGACACCAGCTTTGTTCTTTTGGCTTAGGATTGTCTTGGCAGTGTGGGCTCTTTCTTGGTTCCATAGGAACTTTAAAGTAGTTTTTTTCCAATTCTGTGAAGAAAGTCATTGGTAGCTTGATGGAGATGACATTGAATCTATAAATTACCTTGGGCAGTGTGACCATTATTGATTCTTCCTATCCATGAGCATGGAATATTCTTCCATTTGTTTATATCCTCTTTTATTTCATTGAGCAGTGGTTTGTAGTTCTCCTTGAAGAGGTCCTTCACATCCCTTGGAACTTGGATTCCTAGGTATTTTATTCTCTTTAAAGCAATTGTGAATGGGAGTTCATTCATGATTTGGCTCTCTGTTTGTCTGTTATTGGTGTATAAGAATGGTTGTGATTTTTGCACTTTGATTTTGTATCCTGAGACTTTACTGAAGTTGCTTAACAGCTTAAGGAGATTTTGGGCTGAAATGATGGGGTTTTCTAAATATGCAATCATGCATCTGCAAGCGGGGACAATTTGACTTCTTCTTTTCCTACCTGAATACTCTTTATTTCTTTCTCCTCACTGATTTCTCTGGCCAGAACTTCCAACACTATGTTGAATAGGAGTGGTGAGAGAGGGCATCCCTGTCTTGTGCCAGTTTTCAAAGGAAATATTTCAGTTTTTGCCCATTGAGTATGATACTGACTGTTGGTTTGTCATAAACAGCTCTTATTATTTTGAGATACATTCCATCAATACCAAGTTTATTGAATTTTTAGCGTGAAGGGCTACTGAATTTTGCTGGAGGACTTTTCTGCATCTATTGAGGTAATCATGTGGTTTTTGTCTTTGGTTCTGTTTGTGTGATGGATTATGTTTACTGATTTGCATATGTTGAACTAGCCTTGCATTCTAGGGATGAAGTCAACTTGATCTTGGTGGATAAGCTTTTGGATGTGCTGCTGGATTCAGTTTGCAAGTATTTTATTGAGGATTTTTGCATTGAAATTCATCAGGGATATTGATCTAAAATTCTGGGTTTTTTTGTTATGTCTCTACCAGGCTTTGCTATCAGGATGATGCTGGCCTCATAAAATGAGTTAGTGAGGATTTCCTCTTTTTCTGTTGATTGGAATACTTTCAGAAGAAATGGTACCACCTTCTCTTTGTACTTCTGATAGAATTTGTCTGTGAATCCATCTGGTCCTTGATTTTTTTTCGGTTAGCAGGTTATTAATTATTGCCTCAATTTCAGAGCTTGTTATTGGTCTATTCAGTGATTCAATTTCTTCCTGGTTTAGTCTTGGGAGGGTGTATGTATCCAGGAATTTATACATTTCTTCTAGATGTTCTAGTTTATTTGCATAGAGGTGTTTATAGTATTCTCTGATGGTAATTTGTATTTCTGTGAGATCGGTGGTGATATCCCCTTTATCATTTTTTATTGCATCTATTTGACTCTTCTCTCTTTTCTTCTTCATTAGTCTTGCTAGCGGTTTATCAATTTTGTTGATCTTTTCAAAAAAACAGCTACTGGATTCATTGATATTTTGAAGGGTTTTCTGTGTCTCTATCTCCTTCATTTCTGCTCTGATTTTAGTTATTTATTGCCTTCTGCTAGCTTTGAATTTGTTTGCTCTTGCTTCTCTAGTTATTTTAACTGTAATGTTAGGGTGTCGATTTTAGATCTTTCCTACTTTCTCTTGTGGGCATTTAGTGCTATAAATTTCCCTCTACACATGGCTTTAAAGGTGGCAAAGAGATTCTGGTACACTATGTCTTTTTTCTCTTTGGCTCCAAAGAACATCATTATTTCTGCCTTCATTTCGTTATTTACCCAGTAGTCATTCAGGAGCAGGTTTTTCAGTTTCCATGTAGTTGTGTGGTTTTGAGTGAGTTTCTTAATCTTGAGTTCTAATTTGATTAGGCTGTGGTCTGAGATACAGTTTGTTGTGATTCCTATTCTTTTGCATTTGCTGAGGAGTGCTTTACTTCTAACTATGTGGTCAATTTTGGAATAAGTGCGATGTGCTGCTGAGAAGAATGTATATTCTGTTGATTTGGGGTGGAGAGTTATGTAGATGTCTATTAGGTCTGCTTGGTGCAGAGCTGAGTTCAAGTTCCAGATATCCTTGTTAACCTTCTGTCTCATTGATCTTCTAATATTGACAGTGGGGTGTTAAAGTCTCCTATCATTAATGTGTGGGTGTCCAAGTTTCTTTGTAGGTCTCTAAGGACTTGCTTTATGCATCTGGGTACTCCTCTATTGGGTGCATGTATATTTAGGATAGTTAGTTCTTCTTGTTGAACAGATCCCTTTACCATTATGTAATGACCTTCTTTGTCTCCTTTGATCTTTGTTGGTCTAAAGTCTGTTTTATCAGAGACTAGGATTGCAACCCCTGTTTTTTTTTTTGTTTTGTTTTGTTTTTTTGCTTTCCATTTGCTTGTTTGATCTTCCTCCATCCCTTTATTTTGACTCTATATGTGTCTCTGCATGTGAGATGCGTCTCCTGAATACAACACACTGATGGGTCTTGCTTAACTCTTTATCCAATTTGCCAGTCTGTATCTTTTAACTGGGGCATTTAGACCATTTATATTAAGGTTAATATTGTTATGTGTGAATTTGATCCTGTCATTACGATGTTCATTGGTTATTTTGCCCATTAGTTGATGCAGTTTCTTCCTAGCATCTATGGTCTTTAAAATTTGGCATATTATTTCAGTGGTTGGTGACAGTTATTCCTTTCCATGTTTAGTGCTTCCTTCAGGAGCTCTTGTAAGGCAGGCCTGGTGGTGACAAAATCTCTCAGCATTTGCTTGTCTGTAAAGGATTTTATTTCTCCTTCACTTACGAAGCTTAGTTTGGCTGGATATGAAATTCTGGGTTGAAAATTCTTTTCTTTAAGAATGTTGAATATTGGCCCCCACTGTCTTCTAGCTTGTAGAGTTTCTGCCAAGAGATCTGCTGTTAGTCTGTTGGGCTTCCTTTTATAGGTAACACGACATTTTTCTCTGGCTGCCCTTAACATTTTTTCTTCATTTCAACCTTGATGAATCTGACAATTATGTGTCTGGGTTTGCTCTTCTCAAGGAGTATCTTTGTGGTATTCTCTGTATTTCCTAAATTTGAATGTTGACCTTCCTTTCTAGGTTGGGGAAGTACTCTAGATCATATCCTGAAGACTGTTTTCCAGCTTGGTTCCATTCTCCCCATCACTTTCGGTTACACCAATGAGAGGTAGATTTGTTCTTTTTCACATAGTCCCATATTTCTTGGAGGCTTTGTTCCTTTCTGTTTACTCTTTTTTCTCCTGTTCCAAAAGTCTCTTCTCACTTCATTTCATTAATTTGATCTTCAATCACTGATACCCTTTGTTCCACTTGATTGAATTGGCTACTGAGGTTTGTGCATGCATCATGTAGTTCTCATGCAATGGTTTTCAGCTGCATCAAGTCATTTAAGGTCTTCTCTACATTTTTTTTGCTAGCTAGCCATTCATCTAATCTTTTTTCAAGGTATTTAGCTTCCTTGTGATAGGTTCAAACATCCTCCTTTAGCTTGGAGAAGTTTGTTATTACTGCTTTTCTGATGCCTACTTCTTTCAACTCGTCAAAGTCATTCTCCATCCAGCTTTGTTCTGTTGGTGGCGAGGAGCTGTGATCCTTTGGATGAGAAGGGATGCTCTGGTTTTTATAATTTTCAAGTTTCTGCTCTGATTTCTCCCCATCTTTGTGGTTTTATTTACCTTTGGTCTTTGATGATGGTTACCTACAGCTGGAGTTTTGGTGTGGATGTCATTTTTGTTGATGTTGATGCTATTCCTTTCTGTTTGTTAGTTTCCCTTCTAACAGTCAGGTCCCTCAGCTGCAGGTCTGTTGGAGTTTGCTGGAGGTCCACTCCAGACCCTGTTTGTCTGGGTATCACCAGCAGAGGCTGCAGAACAGCAAATATTGCAGAACAGTAAATATTGCTGCCTGATCCTTCGTCTAGAAGCTTCATCTCAGAGGGGCACCCTGCTGTATGAGGTGTCAGTCGGTCCCTACTAGGGGGTGTCTCAAAGTTAGGCTACACGGGAGTCAGGGACCCACTTAGGGAGGCAGTCTGTCCGTTCTCAGAGCTCAAACACCATGCTGGGAGAACCACTGCTCTCTTCAGAGCTGTCAGACAGGGATGTTTAAGTCTGCAGAAGTTTCTGCTGTCTTGTTCAGCCACGCACTGCCCCCAGAGGTGATGTCTACAGAGGCAGGTGCACCTTGTTGAGCTGTGGTGTGCTCCACCCAGTTCGATCTTCCAGAACACTTTGTTTACCTACTCAAGCCTCAGCTATGTCAGATGCCTCTCCCCCGCTCTAGGCTTGCCGCCTCACAGTTCCATCCCAAACTAGCAGTGCACAAGGCTCTGTGGCTGTAGGACCCACTGAGCCAGGCTCAGTATATAATCTCCTGGTGTGCCCTTTGCTAAGACCTTTGGAAAAGCACAGTGTTTAGGTGGCAGTGTCCTGATTTTCCATTAGGGCTTCCCTTGGCTAGGAAAGGGAAATCCTCCAACCCCTTGTGCTTCCCGGATGAAGCGATGTCCTGCTCTGCTTCAACTGGCCCGCTCTCTGTGGGCTCTCCGACCAATCCTGGTGAGATGAACCAGGTACCTCAGTTGGAAATGCAGAAATCACGCATCTTCTGCCTTAGTCACACTGGGAGCTGCAGACTGGAGCTGTTCCTATTCAGCCATCTTGGAACAGAATCCATTTTTTCTGCATTTTTACAAAACTTGGTGAGTTAGTCTTTTGACAACAATCTTTGTTACTGTTCTACTTGTAGTGGTATCTCATTGTGGTTTTAATTTGCATTTCTCCAATGTATAAGGTAGTTGAGCGTTTTTAATGTACTCACTTGCCATCTAAGTATGTCTTTGGGGAAATGTTTATTCAAATAATTTGCTCCCTTATATAATTCAGCTGTTTATATACTTAGTGTTGAGTTTTAAAAGCTGATTTTATATTCTGTATATAATTCAATTGTCAAGTAATTGTTTTGCAAATATTTTCTCCCAATATGTAATTTATCTAATCATTTTCTTACCAAAGCCTTTTGGAGAAAAAAAAAAGATTAATTTGTTCAAAGTCCAAATTATTTTATACTTTGTGCTTTCAAGATGTGTTTATTTACTTATTATATAGTTGTATTGTTGTACCAGCATACTCTGTACTTTAAAGCATATGCAAAAACATATACATTATGAAAGTATCAGTAAAAATTAATAAAAATAAAAGCTTTTTCTGAACCTTTTTTATTTTTAAATTTATTTTTAATTGATAAATCAAAGTGATATGATGACTGGGCACTTTGGGAGGCCAAGATGGACAGATCACTTGAGGTCAAGAATTTGTGACCAGCCTGGCCAACATGGTGAAACTCTGTCTCCACAAAAAACGAATAAATAAATAAATAAATAAATAAATAAATAAATAAAATAAATCAAGTGTGGTGGCACGTGCTTTTATCCCAGCTACTCGGGAGACTGAGGTGAACCCACCCAAGAAGTGGCAGTTACAGTGAGAGAAGATCACACCACTATACTCCAGCCTGGGTGAAAGAGTGAGGGTCTGTCTAAAAAAAGAATATATATATACATAGAAAAGGAAAAGCATTTAATGCCCCTAACCTACTGAACATCATAGCTTAGCATAGTCTACCTTAAACATGTTCAGAACACTTACATTCGCCTCCAGTTAGACAGTCATCTACCACAAATCCTATTTTATAATAAAGTTGTGAATGTCTCATGTAATTTTTAAAATAATGTTTTGAAAGTGAAAAACAGAGTGGCTTCACAGCATTGCAAAGTTGAAACATCTTAAGTTGAACCATTGTATTAGGTATCTCTATAAACTGTGAAGTGTCTAAATTGAACTAATTAACATATGTATTATCTGACATACTTATTTTTATGAGAATGCTTAAAATGTACTCTCACCTATTTTGGGGATTATAATACATTGTTATCCATTATGATCACCAGGTAGTACAATAGATCTCTTGAACTCATTCCTCCCAGCTAACTGAAATTTTATATTTTTTGACAGACATCTCCCCACCCACCCCAACTCCTATCCCTATCCCTTTGTAATCACCATTCTGTCTACTTCTGAGTTCAACTTTTTTAGATTTCACACATAAGGAAGATCATGTGGTGTGTGTCTTTCAGTGTTTGGCTTATTTCGCTTAACCCAATATCCTACAAGTTATCTATGTTGTTGCAAATGACAAATTTTTCTTCTTTTGTAAGGCTGAATACTATTCTCTTGTGTATATATGGCACATTTTCTTTATCCATTCATCTATTGATGGGCAGGTTAATTCCGTATCTTACCTACTGTGAATAGTTCTGCAACTGCCATGGGAGTGCAGATATCTCTTTTACATATTCTTCACTTCCTTTGAATATATACCCAGTTGAGAAATTGCTGGATCATATGTTAATTCTATTTTTAATTTTTTGAAGATTTTCCATACTGCTTTCCATAATGGATGCACTAATTATCATTTCCAATAATAGCATGCAAATGTTTTCTTTCTCCACATCCTTGCCAACACTTATCTTTTAGGCTTTTTTATTGTAGCCATTCTAACAAGTGTGAGGTGATACCTCATTGTGGTTTGTGCTTTTTATGTTTTATTTGAGAAACATTTGCCCAACCCAAGGCTACTAACATTTTCTCCTATGTTTTCTTTTACAAGTTTTGCATCGTTAGATTTGTGATCTTTGTATTGAGGTATATAATCCACTTCTAATGAATTTTTGTATGAAGTTACTGTTAAGATTCATATGTTTACACTTGGCTAACCAATTGTTTCAGTACATTCGTTGACAAGATTGTTCCATCCTGATTGAATGACTTTAGAGCTTTTGTCCAAAATCAACCACATATATGTGGGTCTATTTCTAAACTGTCTATTGTATTCTGCTGATCTTTGTTTTGTTTTTACCAATACTGCACTGTGTCACACCATTCATATGTAATATTAATAAAACAAGTAAAAACTCCAGACTTTGTAAAATTAATCAGCAAAGAATTGGCTTCTACATCGTCTGATGACCACGAATTTATTCTGTGAATTTAGTGATCAATCCCGTTTGGAGCTGAAGATCTGTTCTTTACCTCCTTTACCTTGCACAATGCCCATTGAATGAGGATCTTTGTGAAATCAATTATGTATATACTAGCCTCTGGTACAGGTGGGTTTGGGGACTTGGAGGTAACAGCAAAATATTGAAAGCAAGGTCTTTTTTTTTTTTTTTTTTTTAATTTCTATATCCTTCCTGGCCTTGTGACAGTGTTAGAACAGGCTACATTCCTCTGCCACCTCTTAGGCAGTCTTTTGAGTTTCTGGAAATTGCTGTGTGCATGTAATTTCACCCTCTCCTTTTGTCTCTTGGGGCCTACAGTGGTAGAGACTTCCCACGTTGCTGTTTCACGAGTGCTTCAACATCCATTGTTGCTTTCCTTATTCTTTTCTCACCTCTCTTTAAGCTGTCCCTAGGAAAATGTTATTTGCTTCCTGCTAGGCCCCAGTCTAAATCTGATTACACTTGGGATCCAAGTAGTTATAGGTAGATACTCATTAGTAATTTCCAGTTTTAAGAAACTTGGCTAGGATGTGTATATATACTAGCTCCAGAGATTAAAAACAAAAAGAAAGGTGCTAAGTAATCTGCTGTTGGTCACTTGTCTTCCAGCCCTCAACCAGAGAGGAAATCAGTCATTCAGCAGTAATGACTCCCAGAGCTGATGTTCCAAACTCCAGAAGGGTCTCACTAGTGACAATTCCAAGAAACTAAAGCAAGATTCTGACTCCTTTAAGGGTTTCTGTGAGTGGCAATTTTTGACAAGTGACGAAACCCAGTTCTATCTTTCTAGGTACTGAATTGGGATACAAATAGACAAATTTCTTATAAGTCTATCCGTGGGGACAGATTTAATATCAAATATTAAAATACAAAACAATCTGGATCTTGCATAATGTGGCTCTAAAGAGGCAATATGTATGCAGTCTATATTTGAAGAAATGGAGCAACTACCTTAGCCAATCCTTATTAGGAAAAATAGCTATGTCAGCAATATGGACATTTAAAACTAAATCCAAATCCCTCTCATTGCAAGTACATAAAATATTGAGTATAAAAGAGGCAAAATTCATTCTAAGGAAGAGCTGTTTGTAGAAAAGAGAAAGGAAAATCTCCAGTGAAAAATGGAACTGTGTACCAAATTGTGAACAGCTGCAACTGAAAGATGCCGTGATGTTCAACTACTTTAGTAACTTTTACTTATATTGAAAATGCTTGCACCTGTATTCATAAATTATATTTTTTTAAAGCATTATCTAGTTTTTAAAATAAAATATATATTAGTCTTATATATAATTATTTCTTTATCTTCAGGATTTATTAAAAGTCACATAAAATTCTCAGCATCTTGTTGGTAAATCTTGCTAATAAATTCATTTATATAAAAATTATTCATCCATTTAGGACTATACTTACTTTAAATAAATCTGCTGTGATAATTTTGTCTAGGAATTACACAATTAATCTAAAATATTAAAATATTTACAATGCGAATAATAGTTATTTCTATATTACTTCTTTTTCTTGATCAATCTTACCAGTGGTTTGTGTTTTTATGTAATTGTTTAGAAGTTTCAATATTTTGGACATTCTTGATAATCTCATTCCTCTGAAGTACTTATGGCACTTATTTTAGCTCTCATATAAATTAAACTTCCTTTACTTTGCTTTATCCTATTGCTCTATTGCTATTTCTCAACACATGGACTTAACTATTTTTTCAATTTTTCTTTTTATCTAATTTATGTACATAAGGCTTGTGGCACAGATTAATAGCTGCTAACAACATATGTTTTGCTCTGATTGTGATCACAGAGAGAAACTGCTTTTCTGAGTCAGTCATGGTTACATGACCAAATTTCAGCTGGTGGAATATGTATGGAAATATTTGTCATCGTAGTCTCAAGATCAGAAACTGAGAAGTTCGACAATGTTGCCATATACCAAAGATGCAGTGCAAAGTATAGTAGGACTTATTTATGATACTAGACAATATAGTGAAATTATTTCTAGATATATGAAGAAATGTTTAAGAAACACCCTGATTTTGTAAGGCAAGGAATTGGTATGGCTGTTTTGATCAGATCCAGTAAATACTATTTTGAAATTTGCTGGCATTGTTCTATTCTCGAGGTAGAGATAAAGTTATATATGAAAGAAAATTGGATTTCTATTTTTTTTTTCATTCAAGGGAATAAACAACTGAGAGGAAAATCTTTTTCACAGTTGCAAATTGCTTCTAACGAATATATTTCACATAACAATGAACTGTTTCTATGAATAACCTGCTCATAGGAAAATTTAAATTGAAAAGTGTAACTTGGATTTTACCTCTATTTATATTACTATCTTTCTGCTCCATGTATCTTCATTGGTAGAATGCATAAGCCTGATTGTTAATGTGTTCTTAGTATTCTCACAAGTGTGAAATAATCCACTGATAAGTCCCTTTAATTAATGCACGCTTTAATATATCTCTCACATGCTTTCTACTATTTAATCTTAATTCTTCTTGAAATGAAATGCTAATTGTATGCAGTTCTGTTGGTTGAGATGCATAATATAGATACTATATATACATTGTCCTTGGTTCTTAACATTAGGAACAAATATTCTCAATTACCAAATCTTTGTAATTATAAAATAATTAGAACTAGGCCATAGGGTTCAAATTCATAGTTAGTTTAAGATCATATGTAAAACATATTATTGGAAATAAAACATTATTAGCAAAATATAGTATTTAAAATGAAATTTTTAAACTCTCCCTTCTGATTTTACACATTTTGGTTATATTCTTTTACCTTTTTTACTTTGTTCAGTAATAGTGTATATGTTTAACAAATGTTCAGATGTGTATGGTTCAACTGTGAGCTCATATCTAATGGGCTTTTATCTAAAGGTAATAAAATACTCCACATCCTATTTTATATCTTCATAATAATAATGTTGCAATGAGCATTTTAAGCTGTAAATCAAATATTACAAATGAATACCTATTGAGAATATCTACTATTTTATTTTCATTTTTCTTAGCAAGCACATTACAAAAAAATTTAAAAAATTACAATCACCGGTATAGATATTATTAAATATATGGATTCAAGATTTATAATATTAATAAATTATTTTCATAAGTGATACATGGTACACTTATTTTTTATGAATACTAGTCAACACAATAATATCGGGCAAAAGAAAAATGCTACTGGCAGATATAATTTCAATTATCAATAATATTTTCTTTTTGTTCGCAAAGATTATACTCTATTTTAAGTCTATAAGTCACAATATTAGTATTGTGAGTATTTTCATTCAGAGTATTTTGGCTTACTTAAAATTACCATTTTAATAGCATAGTTATTTTATTTTCTTTCAATCATTTGTGGTGATAGCAAAGAAAACAAAATCAAAACAATTTTCCAAGTTCTGATTAGAGAAACTATGTTTAAAATTATTTTATTGAGGATAGAGTAGATTATTTAACAAAGCACAGGTCATATAAATGACAATTTTGAATACATTAAATTACACATCGCTGTGCAGCCAGGTTGTAAATAGCATATAAATGAATGTAGGAATTTAGTAGATATTAAAGTAACATTTTATTTTTTGGTGAAGATGTATTATAGTTAAATAGTTAAGGAATTTTTACTTAGCAAAAATGTATTAATGGAGAATTAGGTTACTTCTTCCAGGGAAATTTTTACCAGCTTTATTATACTTTACCAGTGATGTCTACATCCAATTGTGTTGTCTCAGATAATTGCAAGGCTGATACTCCTAACCAGAACTGCTTTGACTCGCTAGAAAGCACCAATCAAGTCACAGATCCTTGCAATCCCTACATATTAAATATGCCCATGCTTGTGATATGTACAGACACTCACAGTCACACTCACACAGGAAACCCAAATGTATCGTCATCAACATCACTAAGGACAATCAATTTATTGTCAGGGTTATGTCAGAAGAAACAGAAATGCAATTTGCAATATGAGATCAAGAAAGTATGCTTCCTGCAGTGAATGTGCAAATGTGTAATCAGTAGAACGTATATTTAGCTAACTGAATTGCTTTTTTTCTGATAATTCAGTCTTATGTCTGTGACCCAATTTACAATATAGTGGTTTTTACAAATTGTCAAATAACCGCACATAAAAAAGTCTCCAGACTATAAAGCAGGAGGATGAAAGGACTTACTGCTTTTCCTAACCTTCTTCTTTTGTATCACTCCATCCATTTCCAACTTTAACACAATTAAGTTGGTTTTTGTTGTATTTCAACACATGTTGACACAAACAATAAGGGAATTTATTATATAATGCATATTACAATATACATTATTACACATGGTAATATGTATTTCAGGAGGACAAGTCACACATTTGTTATAGGACTGCCAGGTTCATATGCCTACTGCACAGTAATGACGAATACACTGAGACAGCAGGGTTTGCAGCAGAAAAAAAGTTTAATATAACTGCAAGGCCATTGAGGATGGAAATGTGAGGAATTCTCCAGCCTCAAATCCATTTCATCAAGGTGTTCTGAGCAAATGTCTTTAAGGGTTTTGTCAAGGGTTAGGGGCTGGAAAATTTAGGTTGTTGATTGGTAAGGGTAAGGGACATGACAGCATCAGAATGTGGAAGCTGCATTCTTCCAAGAGTCAGCTTCTTGCAGGACCCTTCATGTCAGATGGATTACATCATTTTGTTGGTATACAAAACCTAAAACAAAAAATCGAAGAAAAAGTTTATCATCTCCCAACCCTTTAGTTTTTATGTATAGAGCAGAAAAGAAACAATGAGTTCTATGACTAGGGTTATGTTCACCTGGCATAGTAAGCAGATACTAGCTACAAGGAAGTGGACCAAAGTGCATGCTGGCATAATGTTTACTGCTAATTGTGCTCCAAGCCTAGTTGAATTTTATCTTTTCCCTTCAATTGATTGTATAAAATTTTCTTTTTTTTTTTATTATACTTTAAGTTCTAGGGTACATGTGCGCAACGTGCAGGTTTGTTACGTATGTATACGTGTGCCATGTTGGTATGCTGCACCCATTAACTCGTTATGGATGGTTTCAGGATTTGGATAACAAAATGGGTTAAGAATTTCATCAGAATTCCAGATTGCTTGAATCTCTGTGGTCATTCATATACAATATCATTTGATCTAAGATTGCCTATCCACGTGACTATAAAATGACTCTCAGAATCAACTACAAAAACACCTGTTTCATAAGAGTGTATATATTTATTCTCTCTCTCTCTCAGTATATCCAGATCTATCTATTTATAGGTAGGTCTAGATAGATCTCTATCTATATAATAGAAATATTAAGAGAGATACATATAAACAGGAGGGGTACACACACTCCTGAGAGAAACTTTAATATATATACATATATATACACACACATGCATATATATAGACACATACACACTCACACACTCAAAAAAATCAGAGGGAGAGAGAGAATAAATTACAGGTTTTTTTACAAAGTCTAAGCAATAATCTTCTCATATTCATTTAGGTTTATTCATTTTTTAATTTATTCCTGACAAAGGAGCATTAAATTACAATTTATATAGACTAATTTTTCAAGTTCAAATGAGTTTTTGTTAATTTCTTGTAACTGTGTGTAATGTACACTTTTAAATTTTTATACTTAATTTGTATATATAATTTTATACATAATTTACATTTAAATAGGAGCAAATAACTCAATCATTTTATTACTTAGTTAACATGAAAGGAAACTTTCATATAATTTTCATAGGTCTAGCATGGAAAGAACATAGAATCCTTACCAGTAAAGACTGAGAAAATTGCTGACAGCATGCATTTAAAATTTAGTGGTAAAATCAAACTAAAATATTAACAACTAGACAAAGCAGTGCAAAAAAGAATAGTTCACCCATATAAAGAAGGTTTCATTCTAAGAATGCATGGTGTTTAAAATATTAAGAAATAAATTATGTAATTGACTAGTATTAGACGAAATATTAAAAAATATTATTTTGTTTAAAAAATTCAAAGAACAATTTAGCTGTAAAAGTGACTCAAGACAAACCTGACAGCATGCTTGAGAAGGAAACAAATGAGACTTCCAAACCTTCATTTTAAAGCCAAAAGTTGAATATGGGTGACTGTTATCACCAGTACTATTGTTTTCTTCCTAAAAATTATTGATCATGAAATGTACTATTCAAATATCTATAGTAAATACATACAATTTAAAGAATAACAATACAAAATAAATCAATATATTTTACCAGACTCTTTAAGTCAATATGTTCTGTGTTTATTTTTATTTTATAAGATGCTACCATTACATAAAAGAAAGAAAAAAAAAAAAGGATGTAAATAAAGAACGTCCAGAAACGTTCAAGTATATATAGAATTTACTACATAGCCTCAGAAATTCTTGCTGAAACTACAGGTGCAAGCCACCACACGAGGCTGATTTCTGTATTTTTGGTTTTTTTTAGAGACAGGATTTTGCCATGCTGCCCAGGCTTTTCTTCTCTTATAGATAAAAAAAAAAAAAAAAAAAAAAAAAAAAAAAAAAAAAAAAAAAAAGCAAATAAAAGCACACACAAATAATAAAAGACTATCTCAGACATAGCCAATTTATAAAACAAACAAAAACATTAGTGTAAAAAATTTAAATGAATTATTTTAGTGCAATAAATATGTCTTAAAGTATAAGATATAAAAATATTGTCAAGTTTGTACTACAAAAAAGAAAAAAACAGGGAAAGTATTTTGAATATAAAAATCATTAATAATCTGCTTATAAATAATTGAGAAAAATTTAAATGATTATTTAAAACTCAGGAATAATTAATTTTTTAAAGTATTTCAGTCTATTTAGATATATAGGAGTTAATACATTGACAATGATTAGCATTTGTGATAATTCTGTTCTGATGTTCTGATGCACTCTTTCCACATATATAAATTCATATTGATATTTTAGAGTACCACTAAAAATGCCTACTTTTAACAAAGAAAATCTACTCTGTAAAGTCTCTAAACAATTTATATCATTAGTAAGCTTACTACCGTGGACAGATATTTTTCAAACATATATCTATAGCTACACTATATAGATGGAAATATTAATATAAAGATATTCTATTGACCTCAATATATTATCTTACTTTAGCATATCAGTTTAATACCCAAGAAAAGGATGATATTTAAAGTCTCCAAAATAGTTAGTGAGAGAAGGGCAAATCATGGTTAAATGTGTAAATGTATTATTAGGAGGTAACATTTTAACCATTTCCCAGCCTGAATAACGTTCTTTAGGATTTCTTGCAGTATGGGTCTCCTGGGAATCTAAACGTTCTCTTTGCATTTGTTTTCATAAATTTTTTAAAAGATTTTTTCTTATTTTTATAAAATGCATCTGCTGAATCTAGATTCTCACTTGTCAATCTACCAGTCGGAATCTTGTCAGTAGACGCAAACACATCAGGAAATTGAAATGAGAGAATTCGAAACAAAGATTCCTGGATAACTAGTAGAAAATGTAAAAGACATCTCTAAAGAGTCCCAAAGTGGCAAATTCAAAACAGCAGCTTCTATCTCAAGTGTGAGGGGCAGAGGAAAATGAAGGAAACTAAGGTCTCAGGAGGGCTCTGCCTCACTACCCCACCATTGTCAAAGAGCGCATGCGTACCAAAAGTTCTGCTGGGTGTGGAGAAATTTGTCGTACGGCATTGAGTGGAGCTGGTGAGCAGAGTGTCCTACCCTTGGTGGCGGGTACAGCACTATAGGAGCTGGTCTGTTGAATAGAGTGGGGAAGTAGTAATGGTGAAGTTGGAGCTCCCATGGGAGAATCTGCCAGGTAGAGAGAGGAAAATCTGAACATGCGTCTGACATTAGTCCAGAGAATGGTCTGAAATGAATGCCGCTAGCCTTCTGCATACTCATCCGCTGCCTCTCACATAGATGGGAATGAAGGTGTCTGCAAACCAGAAGAGGCTGCCTATAGGCCTATAGCCTTGCACATTCCCTCCAGCCACCACTGTTGGCAAAGCCTAAATTTGCACAAAGGAGAAATGATTCCTGGTCTAGCTCCAACATCAGGAAGCAATGCAAAGGTGGGGGAAGGGGGGGTTTGAAAGACACTGCATTAGTAACTAAGTAGGATCCTACAAAATTAAGTTTTGTAGGATATTCTGTTTTCGAGTTTACTTTTTGAAATTTAGATATATTATCTCATTTTATTTCTGGCTTCCACAGTTTCTGATGAAAGGTTAGCTACAGCTTTTGTTCCCTACACGTGCAATATATTCTTCTTTGATTCATTTTAACAATTTTTTCTATATTTGTTTCTTAGTGATTATACATGAATCTTTTTTTTTTTTAGATGACTCTCACTCTATCGCCAGGCTGGAGTTCAGTGGCGCGATCTCAGCTCACTACAAACTCCGCCTCCAGGGTTCGCGCCATTCTCCTGCCTCAACCTCCCAAGTACTGGGACTACAGGCCCCCATGCCTGGCTAATTTTTTGTATTTTATTAGAGTCGTGGTTTCACCCTGTTGCCCAAACTGGTCTCCAATTCCTGAGCTCAGGCAATCTGCCCACCTCGGCCCAAAGTGCTGGGATTACAGGCGTGAGCCACCGCATTCGGCCCATGAATCTTTTTTGAAGTGTATTGACCTTCATGATTGTACGGTTTGATGTCTTTAAGAAAATTCAAAGTTATTATTAATTCAATTGCTTATTCTGCTTCATTTACTTTTTTTCTCCTGTATTTAAAGCTGCAATATATTAGATTAGTTGACCATATCTAAAGCTGCTTTAATTTTATTTCTTCTATTCTTTAATCATTTTCTTTTCCCAAGCTGTGACTCATTTTGGTTAGTTTTTACTAACCCATCTTCTAGTTCATCGTCCTTTCCTTTATTCCCTCTACGGTTAACATGGTTTGCTAACTTTAGATTTTCTCTTTTACAAGTTTAAGTTTAGAATGGCACTTTGTTACTTTTATAGAATACATTTTGTTGAAATTCTCAGTTTTTTTAATCCATATTTTTACTTTTCTTCTAACTTCTTTGACATATTTAAAGTATTATTTTAAAGTCCTTGTCTGCTGATTCTGTCTGAGTCAGACGTGCATTCTTTTATTGCCTTTCTTCCTCTTAATGTTGAAACACATTATCCTGCTTCCTTCATGTTTTCTATTTTTTATGTTATGCTAGATATTATGTTTAACAGACATATGGATATGGTGTGAATGTTATTTTCCAACAGAGAGAGAACTTTTTTTCTGTTTAAGAAGAGTTCTTATTATTTTTTTCCAATAAAGGAGTTGGCCTAAGTCAACTGTGTTATCACTTCAGTTAGTTTTAATATTTTAAGATAATACAATATACTTTGTGTAATCATAGGCCCCTTCATCTTCTAAGATTTGGGGAGTTTTAGCATAACAATGCAGAGATTTTTATTCACTTTTCTGTGCTGCTCCCCTTCTTTCTCCCCGTGTGCTCAAGAAAAACATGTGGAGAACAATAGGCAGGTGTAAAGATTGCCTGTATGTTTGAGTTTTGCAGAGATCACAATCTATTATGCCAGCTAGTTCAGTCATTGAAAGCTCTGATGGATTCTTTTTTCTCTCAAAGACTACCTCTGTCTATGACAATCCAAAGTTCTTAGATTAGTAAATGCACCCAGTGGCTAACAATCTCTGATCACCTATGTAAGGACTAACTTTCTGTGAACATTATTTCTTTACACTTCTTGCATCCACAGATCTCCAAAAATTTAGCAATGATTTCTCAGTGTATTCAGGGTTTTATACTACTTACGGTGGGAGCAATGGTCTATGGTAGACTCCATTCTAACTGAAAGCAGAACTCCAAATAATTCTTAATGTTAAAGCAAAAATTAAATCTGGCAATGTTAAACAGGCAAGAATGGCTTTATTCAAAGTCAATGCTAAAGGAGAGATAGACCAGAACTCAAGGAGAGATAAACTCTGTGAAAGCAAAAACAAAGGGCAGAGAATGGTTTTTCAAATCTAGGATTAAAGAGAGATCAGGGACCACCCATTTGCTCATTGAGGTTACTCAAAGATAACATAAAACTTTCTCTTATTTTCATGATAGGAGTGACAGGAGGTGGTTACATTTCAAAAGAATGTTTCCTAGGTCCTTGAGAAAGAGTCCTGACCTGTAAAATTGAAAAGAGGTTTAAAAAGATTTATGTCTCAAAGGGGTAGATAAAGAATTCACAATTGTAAGTTTTCTAAAGAAAATGTTCTAGAAAAAGGAAGGGAATACCTACAGTTAAGAAGCCTCTCTAAAGTTTAGTCAAGCTAATGGGAATGTTAAAGCCATCCTGGGCAGTCTCCCTTTTGGTCAAAAAGAAAATCAGATTTCCCACTGAATAAATTAGGAAACCTAATCCATGTATATCATTTCAGCAATTTGCTGTATTTGAAAAGCTAGTTGACTCATCTGTTAAGACTTGCCTATATGCGATACTTGCTGGATAATGCAAGCAATCAGGCATTTTGGAAGGGGATTACTACAGAAATATAAAATCTATTCATGGAGCGGGCTATGAATTCAATTTCTGTGTCCAGAGGGTGGTTAGTTGAGATCTCCAGATGTTGTGATCAAAGTGTCTTTAGATAGTGGAGGGCGGATGGCAATGGCAATCCAGATAGTTACTTCAGCAAAGCCCATCTGGGTTGAAAACATATCCAGTCTGTTTCCAATAAACTCTTTCAGCCTCATATAAGCTCTAATAGGCTCCTTCAGGTTGATTTTGGGGCCACTCAAGAGTCTAGGTGGAGTCAAAGTACCCACAATTCAAGTGACTTTAGGAAGTTGAAGGGTAAACCATAAAGGAAAAGACATGGCAGGGATGGATAGTGAGATGGAATATGTAGAAGTTTTGAAACGGAGAATATCAAATGATTTAAGGAAGCTGGTAGAGAGAAATGAGGAGCACAGGTGTTGTGAAAGGAGAGATCTTAAATGAGTCAGTTTTAGGGGATCTCATGTTTCCCAAAGAGGTTATTAAATGTTCCAGTTTTTCATGGTAAAATTGTGTCCACGACAAAGGAATTAGACAGCTAACATCACATAGCAAAAGTCTTCAGAGGAGACTTTATAATGATGAGGAGGTTTACTCAAATTTTTAAACATCAATATTTAAACTTTATTTATAATATATTAATGATTATATAATTTTGGACAATTATTAAATAACACACATATGAAACACATAATTATGTAATATAATGGATAAAAATGTATATCGAAGCACTGTATATCAAAACCATGACAGTGATTCCTTTGGAAGGCAACTTTTTAATTGGTGAAGTTAATAAAAGCATCTTCAAGCCTATAATCCCAGCACTTTGGGAGGCCTAGGGGGTAGGGAGCAGATCACGTGAGGTCAGGAGTTTGAGAGACCAGCCTGGACAACATGGTGAAACTCTGTCTCTACTCAAAACACAAAAATTAGCCAGGGCGTGGTGGTGTGTGCCTATAGTCCTAGCTACTCGGGAGGCTGAGGCACGAGAATGGCTTGAACCCAGGAGGCTGAGGTTACAGTGGGCCAAGATTGTGCCACTATATTCCAGCCTGGGTAACAGAGCGAGACTCCATCTCAAAATAAATAAATAAATAACAGAGAGAAAAGAAGGAATCTTAAAATATATGTCAATAATATAAATAATTATGTAAATATAGCAAAAATGAAAAATGTAAACATGCTAATGATGAATGGAGAGCACATATGAGATACTTGCTATATTTTTCCTTTACTATTTGTGATTGAAAAAAATTTTCTTGCAAGGGGAAAAAATAACAAAATAAATAGCATAGATTATGTTTTCACTGTACTCAGCATGGCTAGTCTGTGTCATTACTCTCACCTAAGGGAGAGCTTAATTAGTAAGAAATGTTTAATTCTAAGTAATTAGTGTAACATAAGCTTCACACAGAACATAAGCTTCACACAGAAACTCATAAGAGTAGGACATTTTGTCTGTTTTACCTGTTTTTTGTAACTCTTGTAGGTAGAAGAGTATCAGGCACCTGGTCCCAAAGTACACAACATTTTTTATTGAATGAACAAATAAAAGTGTATTCATTAATGAAAGTAGTGTTCCAGGAAATTCTGTTGTACTATATTAGTTTTCACTTAACTATTCTGGTGAGCAATTTCATTGCTCTAGCTTCCTCTATCTTTTTATAAGCCCTTTTATAAAAACATGTTTTTTTTTTTTTGTCTTGATGAGTAATAGCATAGAACAGAGTTCAGGAAATTACTGCACATGGCCTAAACGCAGCCTGCCACCTGTTGTGTGACCCATAGGCCACACAAAATAAGTTTCACATAACACATGGTTGAAAAAGGCAAAAGGAGAATAATACTTTGTGACATGAAAATTATATGAAATTTAATTTTTATATTTATAAATAAAATATTTACGAGCACAGCCATGCTCATTCAGTTACACACCGTCTATGGCTGTTTTTGTGCTACATTGATTCAATGATTTTGACAAAGACCATATGGTTCAAAAGTTTAAAATATTTACTATCATATTGTTATGGTCTGAATGCTTATGTCTTCCACAATTTATATATTGAGACCCTAAACCCTAAAGTGATGGTATCAGAAAGCATGGGCTTTGGGAAGTAATTAGGTGATAAGGGCAAAGCCATCATAAATGGGATGCATGTCGTTATAAAAGAGGCTTGGGAGAAACCCCTGGTCCTTCTGCTATGTAAAGTTATAGCGAAGCAACGGCTGATCTATGAGCCAGAAAGTGGGTTCTCACCAAAGACTGCGTTGGCCATCTCCTTAAACTTGGACCTCCCAGCCTCCAGAATGATGAGAAATAGATTTCTGTCGTTTATAGGCTGCGCACTTTATGATATTGTGTTATTGCCGCCTAAAAGGGTAAGACACTGATACTTGACAGAAAAGGTTTGCCTACTCTTAGTATAACAACATTAAGACCTTATGTCATAGATATAATGGTGAATTTTAGGTGTCAACTTGACTGGATTAAGAAATACCTAGAATTGAGAAAGAATTATTGTTAGACGTGCCTGTGAGAGTCTTTCCCAAAGGGAGTGACATGTGAGTCTGAGTACACTAAATGGGGAAGACCTGTCCTCAATGTGGATGGGAGCTATTCAATAGGCCTGGGGCCTGGATATAACAGAAGCAGACAAAAAGGTCACTGGTTTTTCTCTCCTGGAGCTGGGGGACACATCTCCTCCTGCCCTTGGACATCAGAACTCCAGGCTCTCCAGTCTGCGGACTCCAGAGCTTACACAAATGCCACCTCCTCACTTCCTCAGGTTCTCAGGCATTTGAACTTGAAGTGATCCGTAACACCGACATCCTCTCCAGATTGCAGATGGGCTGTCATGGGACTTAGCTGTGATAACCAAGTGAGTCAGTTCTCAGCCTCTATAATAACTTGAGCCATTTCCCCTAAAGGAATCCCCTCTTCTCTCTCTCTCTATTGTCTATCTATCTATCTATCTATCTATCTATCTATCTATCTATCTATCTATCTGTCATCTATCTATCATCATTTATTTATCCATCTATTTCTATGGTTCTATCTCTCAGGAGAACCCTGACTAATATACTAAGTAAGTGTTGCCTTATTTGATGTACCCTCCAGTATTGGCTTAAGTTTCCCCCTTCAATTCTATTACAAATAGTTATCACATTTTGTTTCATGTATGTATGTATGTATGTAATTAAGTTTGCATGCATGTAATTGTCTCCTTGCTTGCTCTGATGATTGGGTGATCAGGTAGTTTGTTTTATTTGCTAATTCTCCTAACACCTAGCAGAGAGGCTCCCACGTGGTAGGATATGTAAATATAAATTAGTGGATGAATAAATATGGACCTTTTAATTTCTTCCTTAATGAGAGTCTCTGGGAATTGTTCACATGTCAGTCACCTAGAGAAAGACCAATTTATGTATCAGTTTTTATATATTCAGTTTTAATTCTATGACAGATGACTAATTGTTTAGTATAAATTATGTGTTAAAGTTATTGCATGAAAATTGCATCTCTAAATATACAACTTACACATGAATTGCTAAGAGGGAAAAACACTTTCTATTTTTACATTACAGGTTTGAAATAGTGATGTACAATTATAATATTCCGGGTACTGTGTTTATTCAAATTCTTATTCAAAAATGCAAATAGAAAAAGTTTGAGCGATTTTAAGGAAGTTAATCAGACTTGACAGAGCACAGGGATCATTGTAAGAATCCATTAAATATTAGTTTTTCTTATATGCAGAAGTAAAGCTTGGCTTTAATATTTTCTTTCTATTTGCTCTATAGATACTGGTCAGACTTCAAATTCAAACTTACATAGAATTTCTGTTTTCCAAGGTGGTAGAGTTTAATTTAAAAATAACTTTGAAAAGAAGTTTTTAACAAACTTCAATGGATTTCAGATAATGTCTATAGACACAGATTGTCTTTTAGACCAAGAATGATACCACATTTTGTTTGAGGATTCCACTCAGCTATTTTGCCATAAATAGTTCAGGTACTATTTCTTCTTTGTAAATTATGGCTCCCAGACAAAAATAAATGCTAACATTAATTTGGCCATTGCTTCTCAAACATGCCATAGGAAAAAAATACCTTCTTAATTCTATAAAAATAGATAAAAAGCTACCAAACTATATATTTTCAGGACTATTTCTTCAGAATTCAAACATAAATACACTTAAATAAAGTATTTTCCAATGACATTTATTTTATATCTTTTCTTTCAAACAGATCTTTTTAAAAACCTAGCATGACTGTCATTTGGAAATATGATTTTTAATTGTTTTTCTGTTTATAAACTTGTAACAACCCCTTAACCATGAGTTAAGATTACTCCATATGTTTTATTAAAGTGTTTTAAAAATTCTTAAAAATAAAAATTATTCAGACCAATTAAGTTTATTTTTAACACTCAATTCTTAGAAATTTCAGTGGGATAGGCTATATATGTTGAAAAAAATGAATGTGTGTTTTGATGGGATATTTTGAATTTTTCATATCAAGGATGAAATCATAAATATCTGGCATAGAAAGTTAATTAGTTCAACAATTATAAGGAATAATCTAAACTTAGGATAAATTTGTTGGCAAATTTGTTCATATATGTAAAAATATTTAAGTTGAAAAATTAAAGGAAAATTTCTTGGTAGATTTCTTTACACCAGGTGGTGGTAACATGCACACTAGTGTTCTCAGAACAAGTAAAGTTTGTATAGGAGCCAAGAATATTCATATAAAAAGCAAATTATGTCTTTGAAACTGAGGAATTAGTATAAGGATTTATTTACATATACATTGGAGGGTCGAGCTGCTAAAATTTTAACACTGAGGTAACAGAAATTGAAAAATTTCATCACTAGGTATAAGGCCACAAATAGGAAGAAAACGAGATTAAGAAACGGAGAAGTCCGGAAGAGAAAAACTATGATATGAAGTGAAGGGTGGAAGGGTAAGGGGTGGGAGTGGTCTCAGAACCCTACAGATGGTGCCTGATCAGCTTTCTGCTGGTAAACCTAAGGAGTATGATGAAGCTGAATGTGACCTGGGAGCGCTTAAAGGTGTTGCAGGCTGGAACCGTCTGTCAGTGCCAGAGCTGAGTGTTTTCTCTGAGTCGAATAGCCATGGTAGCTTTCATCAAGCAAACTAAATTATGCAACAGAAAACATGACAAAGATAGTATTTGAGCACATTTTTATTGATTTTCAATGAGTTTGTTGTCAAGAACTCCTTTTCTCTCCTACTTACTGTCTATTTCTTAGTGGAAGATACATGATTCCCCATCACAAAAACATTGAACTAAACCGTCATATAGTTAGACTTCAGTGTTTATTTCACCTCCTTTGTTTTTCACCCATTGTGTGCAAACAAAACTGTAATCTAATTGTATGACTCTTGGCGTTTCTGCCAGGGTTGGCCTTCTATAGACATACTATTAATGATCAAGAAGGCATATATAACAGATGTATATCCATTCATATAATGATGTGTATGTTAATTTATTTTAGTGCATGATATTAGTATATATTAGTCCATTTTAATCCTGCTATAAAGACATTACCTGAGACTGATTAATTTATAAACAAAAGAGATTTAATTGACTGACAGCTCTCCATGACTGGGGAGGCCTCAGGAAACTTACAATTATGGAGGAAGGTGAAGGGGAAACAAGGGCCTTCTTCATATGGTGACAGGAGAGAGAGAATTCACAGGGGAAATTGCCCCTTTTAAAACCATCAGATCTGGTGAGAACTCCCCCATTATTACAGCATGAGGGAAACTGCTTTTATAATCCGGTCACCTCCTACTATGTCCCTCCTTCCACATGTGGAGATTGTAATTCAAGACGAGACTTGGGTGGTGTCACAGAGCCAAATCATATCAATTATGTATTCAATTTTGGATCTATACTATAACAGGGACAATGATATTCCAGAGAATGTCAGTTATTTTGATGTCCCATTTAGATATCTAGGTTAGGTGAAGCATGTACAAAATACAAGCAAACAGGAAGCTTTCATCTGATACATCTCTAAGAGGGCTCCTGTGTGTTGTTTATTCCAGAAATGATATAAAATACTGTATAGTCATGAAATCTTCCATGGCAACACTCAGTTTACATTTCATGAATAATTTATATGATGGACTGAAATGCTCCCTTTAAAAAATTGTCTTAAAGTAATTTGGGGCATATTGAAACCTAGGTATATTTAAAATTATTCTAAAGTTTTTAAATACTACTTCTCCTCATTTCTGCAACTTATTTTATAGTTGTATTTATCAGTCAGTATACATTTACTACTTGTGATTGGGCTTGATTACTGTACTATGGATTTTGTTCTTTTTGTTCGTAACAACATCATCTATGCAAAGGCTTGGAATTCTTTCCTTACAAGCAAAATGTAAACAGGTCAAACAATGCATAGATTAAAAATTTTGGAATTATAATTATTTGATATTAGAAGAGATAGATTTTAACCACAATATGTTTATAACTTTTTCCTAATGTGGAAATGTATTACTTAAGGTATGTTTCTACTTTATAGTGTTATAGAAATTTGAGATTATTATCAATGTATTTTTGGGACATATGCTTGGATTTTGCCAAGTATATATTATCTAACTTTGGTTGTCCATGGTATGTCTTTTTGATTGATTATCAGCATAAGTAATTCTGTATTTATTTAACCTGCCAAATGATGGATGTGCTATGTGATGTCACATTGAGACAAGTGTCTTGGATGAAAGAAGTTTTTAAATAGCATATATTTGTTAAAACTGTACCTGAGCTAATAAATGTGTTAGGGAATATTAGAATACCATATATGGAATCTGACTTGGGTCATTATTCTTGGGCTCAGTGGAATATGTATTATAACTGATTATAAGACACTTGGTCAAAGTTATTGTTGAATTCTTGAAAGGGCAGTATGTAATGTCCTCCTTGCCTTCTGAATATCAAATCAGTTATAAAAGAGTTCAATGAATATCAAACTATCATTTTCTTTAATCAAAAGCAACACAAGATCACAGTCTGGATTGTTGAACAAATTGTACTATTATATTTGTTCCCTACATTTGACTTTGAATGATATGCTGCAGGGAGGAGTCAACTCTGCAGAGCAGACACATCTGAATGTGCTAACTCATACTCATCCAGCCAAATGACTAGAGATAGAGAGAAACAGCTTCTGGATACGGTTTCAACAGGCTACCTTTGCCCCAGTCATTCACCTACATCTGCTTAACACACAAAAATAAGAATGATGAATATATCAATCCTTCTGAGGGCAATATGGTTGTATTACTTCGTTTTCACACTGCTATAAAGACATACCCTAGACAAGATAATTTATAAAGAAAAGGCGTTTAATTGACTCACCCTTGCGAATGACTCAGGAGGCCTCAGGAAACTTAAAATCATGGTGAGAGGGAAAGAGGCACATCTTACATGGCAGCAGGCGAGAGAGAGAAGAGTGAGGAGTTAAGGGAGAAGAGCCCCTTATAAAAACATCAGATCATGTGAGAACTCACTCATCACCATGAGAACAACACCAACAAGGGAGAAACCACTCCCATGAACCAGTCACCTCCCACCAGGTCTCTCCCTAGATATGTAGGTATTATAGTGGTTACAATTGGAGATGAGATTTGGGTGGGGACACAGTCAAACCATATCAATGATACAAGAAAATAGGAAGGTATAAGCTATGTCTGACCAATGCCTGCTATCTACCGCAAAGGCCTGGTATTTTGTGTCTATTCTGTTATTAAATTTGAAATAAAAGTCATAAAGAGAGAAATAACCATTACTAGATTATAGAATCTCTGTAAAATAATTATTGGGGCTGGCTTCATCATTGACTATAATTAACTAAAAATTTTGTTCAGATATTTCTTCCAGTATTGAAAAGTTCTGGTATATAAAAAAATGTTGCTGATGTTTTCTATTCATTTATAGGTTCTCTGTATCTTATCTCTCAGAAAACTTTTTAAGATTTTAAGTTCACATTTGGAGCAGTGAAATCTTACCAGCATATACCTACTCTCTAATGACTTAAACAATTCAAACTACTTTTTTTTGAAAAACTGTAACCAAAATTTCTTTTTAATTTTTTTCATTTTGAAGTATTTTATTACTCCACACATTACTGACAATTGTCGCACCAATATCCAAGATTTTAACTTATCTCTGAACACCAATGGATGGATGGATAGATGATTGGATAGATAGATTAGATAGATTATAAGTAGGTAGATAGATAGATAGATAGATAGATAGACAGACAGACAGGTAGATATGGCTTTGGAATCAGATGTTTGGTAAATTGCTGGGATTCTCCATCCAGCCCTTAATGTCGACATTTATAAATGTGAACACATCACATGCAAGGGCAAACACACAAAAACATTAGTATCCCAAAGATATAGAACAGAAAATAGTAATTGAGAATATAAGATATTTCTTTATTTCTCCTCTATTTCTCTCAAAAGGGTTATTTTCATTTTATCTTCCAAATACATTTCATAGTAAGAACATTCATAATAATACTAACAAACATATATTATCATCTCGATAATAAGTAATCTGTATTCTTTTGGAAATGGGCATATTTTAATGAGAAAAGCCTCTCAGGAAACTTCACATTAGTAAACACATCTTCCAAAGGGTTGTACAAAGGTAGAATTGAAGCAATACTCATTTTGAAAGATTGCAGCAGGAGGTACAGTTGAGTTCTAGCCATATTCTCAGATATGAGTTTATCTTCTATTTTATTGAAGCAAAAGTGTTATAGACTTATAAGCCGTATATAGTCATTTTGTGATTATGAAGCAAGCTGCCCAACTACTAATGATCAATTGTATTTCTAAAGTATTATGTATTGACATATAACACGTGATTGATTACATGAAGAAGAGATTCTTTTACGTTACAATTTTACATACCTCATTAGCAATCTTAAAGAGGTGACGAAAAGTGGCTCACAGAGCCTGTTGATAGCATCTCTTCACAGTTCACATTCAGAGAGGACATGTTCGCCAACTAAATCATCCATGGAGTATTTTCATTATGAAAGTTGACAAACACTACAATCAAGGTTTCTTTCCACCCCTAGAAGGAGAGACTGATTCTTAAGCACTTACCAGCACACCGCCATTTAGAATTTAAACAGAATGTTCAAAACTTACAATTAGAAATATTTTCTTGTTCAGAATAATACTTTGTTTTGTCTTATTCTTTTGACATAAACAGACAAAAATATTCAAACCTTCTTAAGTTTGGTCCAAGAACCGTTTTAACTCTGCTGACATTTAAATGTACCACATCTTTCCTTCTTTTTTGAGTAAGTGCAGAGGCAGAAGAGTTGAATTTTGTTATAAACTTCCAAGGAAATATTTCTTTGTTCAAATTTATATATACAGTTGCCTGTTTTTAACCTTTCAAGATGAATGATAAATTGTGTCTCCCTGTGAATTAAGTCACTGTTCAGTTACTGTAATCTTTGCTGAAGATCAAATAGGCGCTGATTGTTTACAGATTCTGTTTTATTACTGTCAGTTGCGTTATACATTCTCCTAAAGTGAAAGGAAAAATCAACCACTTGAAATATTTTGAAAGACAATGTTCTGGAAGGTAACAATTTACTGTTGAAAACCACAGTAAGATTGCTGACAAAAGATCAAGTTTGGGTCAATGAGAACCAATTTGTTTCCTCCTCCCTGCAACTATTATTTTGTGTTGTATATAGATATAAAAAGGTAACAAGTTTATTTTTTTCTTTTATTAGGAAAACAACCTCTTTTTTCTGGGGCTTTAGTACTAGATATAGAAAAGAATAAATGGAAGGGTAAATTGCAGAGATGTTTTATTTTAAATAGAGAGATACATTTACAAATATAAATACTTCTTAAATAATTAACGGTCTCTGACTGGATTGGGTGAAATGTTACTTTTTCCCGAAGTTTTCCAACTGTCAAAAATTCCAAATGCATGGGAACACACACATATTTTATCTTAGATTTTATAAAATTTTAAAGACTTTTTAAATTATGTCAAGCATTAATTTTCAAAAAGAAAATATGTTACCCTTAGAAGTCACTTTGGAAATGTCTAACAATTTAGAGTTTTCAAACATTTCTATTTAACAGAACATTTGTAGTTTGTAGGATTGTGTTTTGGGATTATGGAAGTAAAAAAAAAAAAAAAAGAATTACACTTCTTATGTTACCATAAAGGCCCTTAACAGTGATTGATAATCTACATGATGATACAATAGAGAAATTCTGAGTTCAAGGTGGCCAGCAAGGTCAGAAAAAATGCATAGTGAGAACCATAACAATGAAAATATATTTACTGAAGGTCCCCAAAATACAACAATTCAGTTTAGGAATTGTTTTTAACTATTAAAGTAGGTAGCATAAATTTCTGTGAGGAAATGGAAGTGTTCTTTTAATAAATTGAACAAATATTTAGAAAATCTAAAACTATAGTTTGGATATACAACAAAGAAAATTGCACAGCTATTGATTTCTTGAGTCTTTATGATCAGGCAATCAAGAAAAAACAAGTATAAAAGAGAAAAACCCAAATAAAAAATAGTAACAATAAACTGACCAGAAAATAGACACTTGAGAAACATTAAAGAACTAGAAAATTAGAAAATAGTGAAAACCTGAATGAAGATACTAAGAGTGTCCAGAAGATACTGCATTTATAAATTAAGAACCCTTAACATATATTGCAGAAATAAGATATAATCGTTATGCCCTAAAATAAAATTGAATGAAGAGCTATAACATAGAGCAGTCTCTACTGAGATAAAAAAAGAAATAAATTGATACATAAGGAAAAATACAAATAGATGTTTGTGGGAATTTAAGAGGTCCAACATCACTAGAAAATTGTGAGAGAAAATGACTAAATGTAAGCCAGTATCAAAAGGAATAGTCAGATAAATAAGATCATAAAGCTTCAAACTAGGAAAAACGAAGACATTGTCTAAAGTGACTCAAGTTTAGACAGATCACCAAACAATTTTTATTTCATAACTCCAAAAACAAATTGGTATGGTTTGTGTGTGCTGAGCCAAATCTTGTCTTGAATTGTAGCTTCCATAATTCCCATATGTTGTGGGAGTGAACAGATGGGAGGTAATTGAATCATGGAGGTGGGTCTTTCCCGTGCTATTCTTGTGATAGTGAATCAGTCTCAGGAGATCTGACGGTTTCACAAAGGGGAGTTTCCATGCACAAGCTCTCTTCTCTTGTCTGCCGCCTTGTGAGATGTCCCTTTCACCTTCTGCCATGATTGTGAGGCCTCCCCAGCCACGTGGAACTGTGAGTCCACTAAACCACTTTCTTTTGTAAATTGCCCAATCTCGGATATGTCTTTATCAGCAGCATGAAAACAGACGAATACACAAATTAAATATCAAAAAGAATAAAAAGTAATGGTAATGTGCACTACAGAAAAAACTAATGTAGCATCATGCTTTGCATCACCAGTAATAAATGGTAGAAAATACTAATATAATATTTGCAAACATTTGAGTGCAATATTTTAAAAGTATATTGTAGACATCTGAAAAATCATTCAATCTAGGGTGCAAAAAGCATAGCTAGGCAAGTAAGCACACAGAACATTTATATTCTACTGGCAGTTATTTTTAGGAATTTATTTGATAATTTTTTTCAGAAGAACATGGGAGTAATTTAAGAGCAGAGGTTGTGATATCCAGCTAACTGTCCCTTAAAACCAGTAAACAAAGTGAGTCGACCAGAAGACAACTGTATAGGAAAATATTGAGCAATGAATTCCACTTAGAACAGAGTGCTCCAGAATGGAGATCTTTGGGGGAAAAGAAAGATGAAAATCTGCAGAGAACAGAAAAGCCATTTTAATTGAGTGCATGCACAAACATTGAGGATATAATAAAGGGAATCATTTAAGAGAAACTCCTGGAAGAGTAAGAGACAAACATCTCCTTGGACAAATATATTTTATAATCATTATCTCTTTTGTATTTAGTGTCTGTATCTTCTATGTTATACTACTATTTTCTCTAGAGTGTTTGATTGCAAGATCTAAGGCCTGTGTAAAAGGTTCAGAGTTCTACTATGATACTCTAATACTCAAATTAAAAAAAAATATAATTATATCATGGACTTCTAGCCTGCTGAAGGCAATTCTTTAAACATTGTATAAGATATACATGAATTGACTTTGTCCACCTCAGATTTAGCTAAAAGCCAAAAATCAATACAAGATTCAATGTTTCTAATAGAAGAACAATGATAAAACATTTAGGAATGGTCAGTGTTCAAATGGAAGAAAAACGGCTTCAAGGAATCTCTCAGTAATAATATTAAAATGTGTTAAATTCAAATAATACATTTATCCAATCTTGCAATGTCTTATATTTACTGGGAGAAAACAGTAAGTAGAAGTTTTACTCCCCATGAATGTTTTAAATGAAAGCAAATAGAAATGGAGTTCACATGAGAATATAACTAGAAATTAAATTAATCATGAGAGATAGCCCATGTTTTAATATGGAATGGTTATACTATAAAATTCATGGACATTTTAGAGTCAATCTTCATCAATTAAAATATTTATTGAACACATAGAACAAAACCAGCATTTTTTCTTTTTAATTTGTTACTTACAAAGCTGACATGAGACCTACCCTTAAGTTTAATGTTTAGTAAATATTTGATTGTCAAAGAGTGAAAGTTGTCAATATTGACTATGTATATTCTCTCTTTCATCTTTCTTTACATACATGTACACACACATATAGACACACAAACCAAATATATATATATATATACATATATATATATAACTCTGCTTTATTTTAGATACCAACCAAGCTGTATGTTATTACTAAATTGACTTTGTTTTAATCAGCAATTACTAAATGAAAATTGCCAGAGACCATAAAAAGCTGTTATTACTATTATCAGGTTTTTGCAACACATTTAAACCAAACTTATCAACTCTATGCATATGGAATGAACACACTACTATAATGGTCGTTTCTACCCTGTGCCCCATTGAGCTCTGGAGGTATCACAGAGTTGACTTAGAAAGAAGTAGAGGATACTGAGGAAGATGGAAACAGAAATGGCCTAATTCTAGCAAATCAACTCCTGCTTGACCCAGAGCATATCAGTCTTTAACCACATGCGTTCTTCCTCTCCACAGTTTTTTTGCTAAAAACATCTTACAGAAGCCTTTTTTCTTGCATAATATCAGCATTTAACTTAGATCAACACTGAACAATTTTAAAACTCTCCCATTGAGTTTAATTTCCTTTTGAGTTCATATTAAAAATATGTCTACTTTTCAAATCATGCACAGAAATATAAAGCCATAAGTAACTGCAAATTGTTGCTATTATAATAATTGCTTCCTTTTGGTCTTTTATTTCACATTACATTAACTCATCTGTTAATTTGACAGACCAATTATCCAGTACCAAGGGGGTGGGAGGAAACAGGGCACAAATAAAAACATAATATATAGCAAAAAATCAAATATTAATATAAAAATAAATATTCTTTGGCAAAGAAAAATTGAAGTTTTCTAGAGGAAATATTATAGGAATAAAAATCACACAACAATATTTGGCTCAGTTGGATTATACAGTATAGCTACAAAAAGAAAAAGATAGAAATGCAAATAATAGAATGTCTATATACATAACATCTTCTCTTCATATACCATTATAAGAATATAATTCATAAGTATGAAATACATATAGATTTATAAGATATATAGATATAAAATCTGTGAGTGTTCTAAATTTCAAACTCATCTTTCCTTTGGGATATTGAAAATAATGAATAATATTTGTTATAAATTAAAGATTTAGCTAAGAATTTTGTAGTGCTCAAGATATCTAGTATAATTTATATGATGATTAATACTACTACTGTTATTTTTTACATGCTAGTTGACATCAACTAATTCTGAATAATACTATGAAAACTGGCCATTGATAATGTGTATATGCTTAAGGGACTAAGCATATGGTTTTGCTGTATATTTGTGTAGGAGAAACCTGAAAGAATGCATTCCACTGTTTAGAATCAAGCTTTTTTTCTTCCCTTCCTTTTCCAATCTCTTCTTGCCATTTGATCTCCTTCCCTTTCCTTCTTATTTCTGCAGATTACCAACCAAAGGAGCCTACGTGGGAAATACTTTGGGAACCCCTTAACTTAGCCTCCTTTAGGAAAATATGCCACAGTTCAATGGCTGGAAGGTGGCTTCAGTGCTCTTATGGAACTGGAACATAACAGCCCATAAGAACTGTTTGTTTTTTCAAATTTTGTGAGTTGTTTATCTTTCAGTGGCATTATTAATAATTAAATTATAAAAATGTATAATCTAATAAATGATAAAACAAACAAAAGCAACACACACTCCACATATAACTTCCATATTGATTACATTTTACTATTTTCTATGCGCTTGTGGCAATTTAAATCTATTGTATCTGTATGGTGGAACTATTATATAATAATGTACTACTATGCATTTAGTACAATCAATTTTACCAATACAAAGAATATATGACACAAAATTTACATGTAATGATAAAACATATAGTACACTACAGCAAATTTCCTTTAGCCAAATGAGGATCACAAAATGCTTTGTTGATCTTTATTGAACTCTTGCTTCTGTAGTCAATATATTGTTGAAATTCACAAATCAGTGCAAATCCAATATTGATGTTTGCGTGTATTTTCCTTTACACATCTAGTGAGTAGAAAGTAGAAAGTGAAGCAGTAAAAACTTAGGTTGTAAATTTACCTATTTGAAAATAACCTCAAACTGGAATCTTTCTAACTTCATATTTAGTACAATCAAATTGGAAGCTCAACATTAGCCAAGGTGATAATATTTACACCATGAACATGGGCAAATGCTACAAATCAGGGTTTCATTAATATTCTTGACTTAATGAAATAATACATAATTTGTTAATTATGTTTAGAAAACATAAAATTACATTAGGTATAGCCATTACACTGAATAGCACAAACATTTGAAAAATTGTCTTAGATAATTTCTCAAGGAAAAAAATACACACACACACACAAACACACACACAGAGAGAGTATGCATTGCTTAATGACAAGGATATGTCAGATATGTTTCAAGAAATGTGTTGTTACTTGATTTCATTGTGTGGACATCATAGTGTATTTCAGTAGACTACATGGTGCAACCTATTGCTCTTAGGCTACATAATGGTACAGCATGTTACTGTACTCAATACTATACACAATACAATGGTTTTGTATATTTCAAACATACCTAAACATACAAAAGTTATAGTAAAAATGCTGTGCTATAATCTGTGGTACCACCATCATGTATGAATAAACCATCCTTAAGCAGCTCATGACTCTGTGTGTGTGTGTGTGTGTGTACACATATAGAGGGAGGAGAGATTTTAACTAATTGACTCATGAAATTCTGAAAGTAGAAATGCCCAGTACTCATGGACCTCATGGACAGGCTAGAAAATCAGGCCTTCAATTTATTGAATGAGGTCCACCCACATTTGGAAGGGTAGTCTGCTTTACTCAAAGTGTACTGATGTAAATGTTAATTGCATCAAAAATATCTTCACAGCAACATCCAGACTGGTGTTGGTCAAAACAACTGGGTACTGTAGCTTAGCCAAGTTGACACATAAAAGGAACGATTGCAAAAATATTCAATTATGCAAAAACTATCTTCTGGTTTAATAAAGAAGTTTCTGATGTCATTTTTGAATGGGTAAATTTGCAACCTAAGTTTTACTGTTTCACTTTCTACTTTCTATTCACTAGATATGTAAAGGAAAACACATACAAACATCAATATTAGTTTTACAATGATTTGTGAATTTCAACAATATATTGACAACATCAGCAAGAGTTCGATAAAGATCAACAAATCATTTTGTGATCCTCATTTGATTATAGGAAATTTGCTATAGTGTACTATATATTTTATCATTACATGTTAATTTTGTACCATATATTCTTTGTATTGGTAAAATGGATCATAAATTTACATGTGCATATACAAACACATGCAGGTTTTTTTAAGTCAGTTGTTAAGGTTTAACAGCATGTCACTTTTTGGCTCTTTAGAAATGTGAGTGTGGTGTCTATTTGGTCATTTTTTGAATAAATGAGTACACATACACAGAAATAGCAACTAATTAAACTTCTGTATATTGAGTAAATAGGTATTTCTTCTCTCCTCTGTATGTTCTCTTAGGGTGAGAAGACTAATGGATCTTGTCTAAAGAGCTGGAGGATCATAGAACATTTCCCAATGGATCCAGAAACCAGCGATTGCACCTTGAATTCTGGTTATTTAAGTAGAGCAAAGGTACTGAGAACTAACTAAAAGGTGAACCCAAGCACAGAGAGACCCAGAATTAGGTCGTTGAGTTACCTTTCTTCAAAGGACTATAGATGTCTATGCAGAAACCTGAATGAGCAAGTCAACATCGTAACACAGGCCCATCTTACTTGTAGAAGGTGGAGGACCAGTCTATTCAACCAACACCATATGGGTCATGCAAATCAATGCAATTTGTGAGTCATGTTTAGACATGGGTGCAACGTAATTTCTGTTTCTTAATTTATGATTTTGCGTTACTCTGAATATTCTGATGTGTAAAGAAATAAAAATTCATATATTTTTAGATTACATCCATCGTCTTAGTGAATTCAGGATGCTATCACAAAGTACCATAGATTGGGTGGTTCAAAAACAACAGAAATTTATATCATACTACTCATTAGGCTGAAGGTCTGAGATCAGGATGTCAACATGATCAAAAACTGATGAGTGTCCTCTCCCAGGCTGCAGATGCTTGTTTTCTCATTGTATCTTCACACACTGAAGAGAGCAGAGAGCAGAAGGCTCTTTCATGACCCTTACATGGGCACTAATCCTATTCAACAGGGCTCAGCCCTCATGATCCCATCTAATTCTAATTATCTCCAAAAGGCCCTACATCCTAATGTCATCACATTGGGGGAGGTAGGATTTAGACACATGAATTTTGGAGGGCTACAAACACTCTGTTTCTTATACCTAATGATGTTAAGTGAATGCTGGAGAGCACTGCCAATATTCCCCATTGAGAACCAAGGTACATTGGCAGTGTTTTGGATCTTACTTGACTCAGTCTCTGTGGATTGTTCTAAGAAGAGAATAGCTTCATTTCCCAAGGTTCTGTCTATTTCCTGGGAGCAGCCCTAGTTTAATGACTATTCTTATGTGTGAGTATAAAGGCCTGTTTCTCTTGTGTCAATAATAGACACATTGGATAGACCATTTCAACTCCAGAACATCCGGTAGGATCAGCTGAGGTCGAACTGAATCACATTTTAACTCCTCCATTGTTCAATTCATCTCAAGACCTTTACTCTTGTGTCAGTATTAGACACATTTGATAGACCATTTCAACTCCAGAATATCTGGTAGGATCAGCTATGGTCTGTGGTAGAATTGAGTCACATTTCAACTCCTCCATTGTTCAATTCATCTCAAAAACTTTTCAGGCATTTTTTTTTTTCCTTCAAAATGTACTACCAGATAAATTCAAACACCTGAAAGAGAGAGTTAAAGCATCTGTAGACTCTATGGAATTCTTCCTACAGGTTTATAGTATGAACCCTTTCTACAACATACTGAAATTTGATTTTACTCTATTCAGATATTATCATACAATTCAAAAATAGTTACAAGACCAACAAAATATTTAAAATAAAATAGTCGATTTTATTTTTCTGTTTTTAATACAATCAACAATGATCATGCTATGAAATTATCTTGTGATACTTCTCAGCCTTGGACGTTGCTAAGTATACTTTCCCTATTTGTGAATGGTGTTTCTGTACTGGAATTTGCAACTATGGACAAGAAACCAACCTTTTTGAAAGCAAAAGTTTCAAAAGTGCAATGCAAAGTACAATTATGCTACTGATAAAAACTACTAAGATAGCCAAGAATGAAATATTTGACATTAAAATTTATGATAATTTTAAATGATTTGCTGTGACATTTATGTTAAAACTCAAGTTTTCTGTGTGGTGATATATTCCTATGTACATGACGTCAAACACTGCATAATCCATAGTGCAGTAAGCCATTTTATAAATAAAATGTATTTATCACAACTATAAATACTTTTCTAAGTAGGCTTTCATTTACTAATGGAAATAGAATTCACTAACTATATTTATCTCAATGAATGCACATATGGAAGGATTTAGTCTTCATCTGCTTATTTTATTGGCTTGTTTTCTGAGATATTATTACAGATAAACGGATTAGAGTTGTAGGATCACCTAATGAAAAATGTTTTGATAAGATTGCATTCAACAAATAAAAATAAATATGTCATTCAGAGTGAATACATTTTTATATTTCTATGAAAGATGCATTTAGGTCCTTAATATGCAAAACTATAAACATGTGTTTTGTCATATTTCAATATTTCTTTGTGTTTCCTGTAGTACTTAGGCTTTTTTTTTTTCTTTGGATTCTATGCAACTATTCATGTCTTTGCTGATATATACAGAGTAGATTTTGGTTTTTTATTAAGAGGGAAAAATGGAAGGGTACAACTTATTTCTAAATGTTAAACCAGATGTTTTATAGTTTCTAATTTGCATTTTGGGTAAGTTAAAAATAATAAATGTGACATTTGAATCTAAGCCTTAGTTTGTCATACATTTATCAGAAGCTTTTTTGTGCTTTTGTATTGTATCAATTATTCTAGATTGGATTATTTCTCAAGATTACCTGTATGACTGACTCCAGTTTAGGGTTTAACATAAAAGACATCTGCATGAGATTTGGAGGCAAGGGTGAGAAACAAAAAACACTATACCCAGAAAATTGTGGGTTCCAGTTTCACTTTACAGATTCTAGCTTGCCATAAATTTCATTGTTTTCTGACTTTCTTTTTTCTATTGTGGGTTTCTGCCCAATTGCCAGAAATGCTGTCCTATAGAAAACTGTTCACTTGCTCCCACAATTGTGTAAGGTATGATCCCTGTAATAAATCTTTTATTCTATATAATTCACAATAATACTTCTCTCCCAAACAAACCTCAATTGATCTATCTGTCCCGCTGGCAATATTTCTAAACACCTGTATCTAAAAATAAATCCCTTTAATTATACTTATAACTACTGATTTTTTTATATATTTTCTTAAAATCAAGGGAATTCCCAGTGATCACCTCAGCAATCTAAAGTTTAAAAAATTGATTCTCTCATATTTAAAAATGTCTGGTTTTTAATATATTAGCGATACCCAAAATCTAGACAAAAAATCAATATGTAGATTCGTTGATGAAAGTATAATTGTAAAACCATTCATTCTTAAACAGGAAAGGAGTTAAAGATACATAAATAAGAGTACAAATTCTTCATTTTTCTTATAATTTCTTTTAGAATACTTTTAAATTATAGATAATTTTGATAAATAGACATGCAGACATAGAGACCAGATGGGTAAACTTGATATAAAACTACCTAGGGTTATCTTAATATTTTCACCCCCCGACTGCTTCTAAAAACATATAAACTGTTTTTTAGTCTTGAGAAAAATACAAATAAGAAAAAAAAAGAAATTTTCATGTAATGTAGAATGAAAGCAAAATGAGTAATAACCAAGGATTTTTAGAGAAGGTATTTTACTATCACAGAAAATGGAGTGACACAAGTTCCTAGTAATAGGAATACTCCCAGAAAACCCTATTTCCACATGAATGGTATAACATGCTTTTATAATTATATATTTTAGCTAAAAATAACTACTAGCTAAATTCTGAGGAGTGCATCTAAGTAGCTTGTTCAAAAATATTTTAAACCATTTTAATTTATACATTTGAATTTTATCTTCAGACAAGCAAAATAAAATATCCATTTTGGGTTTTCTTTGTTTTCTTTATTCTATCGATGAATCTGATGAGAATGCCCCATGATCTTTTATGTTATTGCATTTTTATTTAATGATTGGTCCCAATTTTTGGTGAATTAATGACCAAAAATACAATAAATTCAATATATAAGATGAAGCAAGTCCAAATCAAGTATATCAGTTGCATCCAATTAAACATTTAAATAGTTGGATGACTTCATTTGTTTCAAGTAATGTATTAGTCAGTTTTCATGCTGCTGAAAAAGACACACCTGAGACTGAGTATTTTATAAAGAAAAACATGTTTAATGGACTCACAATTTTCATGTGAGGGAGACCTCACAATTATGGCAGAAAGCAAAAGGCACATCTTACATGGTGGCAGGCAAGACAGAATGAGAGCCAAACAAAAGGGGCTTTCCCTTATAAAACCACTAGCTCTCATGAGACTTATTCACTACCATGCGAACAGTATGGGGGAAACCATTCCCGTGTTTCAATTATCTCCCACCGGATCCCTCCCACAACATGTGGGAATTATGGGAGCAACAATTCAAGATGAGATTTGGGTGGGGACACAGCCAAACCATATCCAGTAACATCTGTGATCAGTTTGTATCATGTGGAGAAATACAATGGGAAAAGAAGTTACGTTCTCCACAACATGTCTATATGTGGGTGTATGTGTCCCTCTTTAATGTATTTTTTGGATATATATAACACATCAATGCATGAATGAATACATATTTCACAAATAAAATATATGCCTATATCTTTCAGATGTACTTGTTCATATATATACATACATGCATATATATTCTTTCACACATATATGTCTATAGTATTATTTCATGTACATATATGTGTCTATGTAGATACATATATGTGTCTATGTAGACACATATATGTGTCTACATCTGTGCACATATATATATATGCATATAACAGACACATATAGGAAGAGAGAAGAAATTATAAAATAAAAACAAGAAAGTAAAAACTTCTATTCTTACCAGTCAAGCTTTAAAAAATAAGCGTTTTCTAAAGATGTTGTGAGAGATCTCTATGAGTACAACATTTAGAGGGTAAAGATGACATTAAAATGATTACTATAGACTTGCCAGGTGCAGTGGTTCACACCTGTAATCCCGGCACTTTGGGAGGCCGGGGTGGGGGGGAATCATGAGGTCAGGAGTTCGAGAACAGCCTGGCCAACATGGTGAAACCCAGTTTCTACTAAAACAACAAAAATTAGCCAGGCCTGGTGGTGCGTGCCTGTAGTCCCACCTACTCGGGAGGTTGAGGGAGCAGAATCACTTGAACCCAGGAGGTTATCTGATATCTTGCCACTGCACTCCAGCCTGATATCTGATATCTTGCTGATTATCTTGCCACTGCACTCCAGCCTGGCGACAGAGTGAGACTGCATCTCAAAAAAAAAAAAAAAAAAAAAAAAAAGATTAGATTGAATCACTTGCAGCAGCTGATGTTCCAATACATTTGAAAATTATTCAAGCTAAGGATTCTAGCCATACATTTCTTTCAGAATAGTTACAGAGAAATCGTATTTTTAACACAAAAAAGAGTAGTATTATCAAAATTTTTACTTTCATATCTTAACCATCAGCTGAACATACATAATCTACCATGATGTTTCCTTTCAGTTTAATAATGCAACGGGCTAATGTCAATCTTCTTCAGCAATCCTTGGCTTGCTAAGTGATTTCTGGGTTGCACACAGCTATCAAAAAGTTGATTGTAGTTAACTAACTGTAGATTGAAAAATGAGCAATGAGTAGTGACATGCAGTTGTCACTGATGATTGGAAAACTTGGTAAAAGTATCAGTGATTCAGAATCATAATTTTGTGATGGTTTGTTCATATTTCTGATTTAGGTTTCAGAAAATAATTAAAATGCCATGGAACGTTTCAATATGACTCTCCGTGAGCTGAAAGATTGTAGGGGGGCATTCATTAGTCATAGGTCAAAGATAAAACACACATCTGACGGTTTGGAAACTGCCTTGTTATATATTTACACAAGACTTTAGATGAAACAATAGATATTATATATTAAAACATCTTATTAAATAAAACTTTATTTAACTATAATAACACAGCCTTCTAATAACTGTTTTCTGAGAAAATTGTATATCTGCTAGTACCTGGACAAAAAATAACCCAATTGATGCTGACAGCATACATGTGTTTCTTATATAACATCTTCCCTAATTGTACTCTTGTCTTTTCAATCCATCAGATATGATGTGTTGGTGAGCACAAAATTAAAACTAAAAAAAGATGGAAACTCAAACATTTTTTCAAGTCAATTACATGGCTTCAGTTTCATTTTCGGAGCCAATTTTTTGGAAAAAGCTTCATTCAAGAGATACTACAAATCGAAGAGTACATGCAAAAGCATAGAAAAAAATAAAATCAATCATTTTAATATGCTCCATAAATTTAGAAAAAAATATTTTAAAGCAATACACTAAGCTTTTCTTTATGAATCTTCAATTATAAGCACCAATGCTTCTCTTTATAAAACTTCAAGCATTCAAGTATGAGCATCATTACCAACATGGAAATCTTCAAGTCTAGGAGTTAAATAATAAATATGTCCTCGTCTTGATTAGTTACAATTAAGAAAGAAAAGAGGAAGAAAAAAAAAGACTTTATGGTTATATCACTATCATCATCAGTACTCATTTCATAGGAAAGTGAGTCCCTTTATATAGTAAACATAATTGTTATTCACCAGTCTGGTCATTCTTCAGGGTACCCCAATTTCCTGTTACTTGAAATTAGATAGGGGCATACGAGATTCTAGCTAATATACTATGAGGGAAGTGATGTGCGTCATTGCTGTGCTGAAACTCTAACTGATAGTGTGAGAGATTGTCTTTGAAGATAACCAGGCAATAAAACCTCTCTCGTTTATATGCACATACCACTCCTCTCATCCAGAAGTAGATGCTACCTATTTTCCTTCCCCTTGAATTTGGGTGGTCCTATGACTTTTTTCCCAATACAACGTAACAAAAGTGCAGCAAAAGTGAGCCTGTGTCTGTGTGACTCAGCTGCAAAAGCCTTAGGTATTTCCATTATTTTATTCTGTTGTAAGCCAGATATCATCTAAGGACACTCAGGTCAGACTATTTAATGTTGAGCAATCGTGGATGGAGAGAGTTAATTTCAGCCCTCTAGTCATTCCTGCCGAGGCTTAAGATATGTAGGTGAGGCCATCTTAGACCCGCCAACCCATCCATTCACTAACTCTATGCACTTATGAACTGCAAGCATAAATGGACCATGGCAAGAGCAGCAGAAAACTGTAAAATGTAGAATGTGTTTTGCATCATAATTACCTGGAACATTATTAAAACATACATCACTCGTCCCTACTTCCAGAATTTCAGATTCTTTAGGTCTGGAAAGAAGCCAGAAATTTTTGTTTTTAACATGTTACAACATCAGATGCCACTGATCCACAGCTCACCTTTTAAGAGTCACTAACTCAACTTACATTGTTAAAATTTATTATTTCAAATGTGCAGAATAACTATAATAAGAGCAGTTAAAAATGACACTTTAAAATGATAATAAACTTTGTTTCTGGCAAATAATGTCAAATTTTTAGATTTCCAGTGACTTTGTCAATAGACTATAATAAAAATATATTTTGTTAAAATAGTACATGTATGTACTACCCCAGGGGTATATTTTATCACAATTATATTTGTCTTTGTCTAAATGTTAACTTTTAACATGTGGCCTATATTAATTCTCTATTGCTGCATAATAAATTTTCCCTAAATTTAGCGGCTGAAAACAAATTGTAGCTATTATTTGATCATTTCTGTGTGTGAGAAATCTGGACACAACCTAGCTAGGTTCTCTGCTTCAGAGTCCCTCACAAAATTGCAAATAAGGTATCTTTCCAGGTTCTGCTATCATGTGAAGGCCTAAGGAAGGATAAACTTTGAATTCATCAACACATGGTTACTCAGATGGTCGTGGAAAAGATTCAGTTCCTTGTGACTGTAGGGCTGAAAGCCTCAGTTTCTTGCTGGCTATCAACTGGAAACTTCCAATAGTTTGCTGTTAGGTATAATACAAAAAGAACCAGTGTAAGAATATGAACAAGATGGGCCAGACGCGGCGGCTGACACTTGTAATCCCAGCACTTTGGGAGGCCGAGGTGGGCGGATCACCTGAGGTCAGGAGTTCCAGACCAGCCTGACCAACATGGTGAAACCCTGTCTCTACTAAAAATATAAAAATTAGCCGAGCGTGGTGTCAGGCGCCTATAATCCCAGTTACTCGGGAGGCTGAGGCAAGAATCACTTGAACCTGGGAGGCGGAGGTTGCAGTGAGCAGAGATCATGCCACTGCATTCCAGCCTGGTGAGACTTTGTCTCAACAACACCAAAAAAAAAAAAGAAAGAAAGAAAGAAAGAAAAAAAGAATCTGAACAAGACAGAAGTCATAGTCTTGTAAAATCGAGTCTTGAAAATGGCATCCAATCACTTCTTCCATATTCTCATTTTTATGAGCAAGACAGTAGGTCCAGCCAACCCACAAGGAAGGAGTTTCACAAGGGCATGAATGTCAGGTTTTTAAATCATCTCAGAAACTGCCTACCACATGGAAATCCAGAATTTGGCAAAGTGTTCATATGGTATAAATGTACAAATAATGGAAAATTATAGAAAACTATGAACTTTTAGGAAGAACAATTGTGCTCTTATTTCATTAAGATAAATTTTTATATCATTAGAATAAAGGAAATTCATTTTAAGAAACAAGTTTAACGTTTAAAAAATATAATTTTCACAGATTATGTGGCTGTTTTGTTAATATATGCCAGTATATCTATATAAGTGCATATCTTTAATGCAACAATTGGTATATGAATACATACTTATGTACCTTCTTCTGGTAAGAGTTTGCACTGTTTTTCAAATGATGGTAAGTCTTTGAGTTTACTTCCTATGAGTACGCATATCCATCATTCTTTTATGGATTATTATGTCATTTAATTATCTGAAAGTACTGTAATTAAACTCTATTCTTATTGATAGACAATTGTTTCCAGCATTGCCAGTCTATATGGTTTTATGCCCAAACAAGCATATGCTTCTAGGATAAATGCTTAAAAGTGGAAATTCTGTGAAAAGCATGAAGTACATTTTTCATTTGGAAGACATTGCAAAATGTCCAGTAAGGATGTTTTGTAGAATATATCCTATAATTCTATAACATATAAAAGCAGTATTTCTATATCTTTGTCAATATTGTGAATTTTACAAGTATTTTGTACTTCACAAAACTGATTACTAAAAATTTCCATCTTATTTAAGTTTAGTAAGTGTTTGTTTTATTAGTGTGTTTGGTCAGATTTCAACAGGGTTTAAGCTTATTATAATTCTTATTTTGCAAACTATCATATACTTACTTTCCACTTTTCTTTTTTCTTCAGTAGGTTGTTGATCTTTACTACTTGATTCATAAGAATCTTTTAAAACATTTTATCTGAAATAGCTATTGCAATATTTTTCCAGTTTTTTTAATATTGTTCTGTGCTGTTTCTCAACCCATCTGCCAAACAGACATTTAAAAACTGTACGCAGTTAAATTATTCAAAATAGCAGTGGTGCACTGAATGCTTACTCCAAATTGCAGTTCTGCTATGGGAGTGTGCTAGATAAGGAGATGTACTTCCCACATCTCCTTCAGTGAAAGACTTGGCCATCCATGTAAATGTGGACGGGATGATCAGCAGGCAGCCTCCAGCCGTCTGCCAGCTTCTTCAGGTTCTGGCTCAGTTACAAAGCATCATCTTGTCTACAGTCATTCTCTTCCCAGAGTAGCTCACAACCGGTGACTGAATGAGGCAGAAATATAAATGTCTATTTCTCCTGATGCAGTATAACTCTGACATGCTCCAGAGCTACCTGCTGGGTAATCTGAGGATTTGTCAAGCTCACCTTCAGTCCGACTTCTTTCTTTGCCCAACCTATATCCTATTCCTTTCATGAGTATAATATACTCTTGCACTCTAAACTTTACAACAATGTCCACGTCACAAATATCCAACCTGTGATATGTGGCAGTTCTTAATCATAACAGCTTAGATTGTAGCCTCCAGCTATTTAAGCAGAAAGAAAATTATTGAACACCTGCTGGAGGTTGTAATCTAAGTTATTATGATTAAGAACTGCCACATATCACAGGTTGGGTTCTTGTGAAGTGGATATTGACACCAAGTTTGGAGTGCAAGAGTGTATTAGCCCATTTAAGCCATGTAGTTTGAGATACATTTTTAAGGCAGCCCTAGCAAATGAATACGACTGCCAATTGTCTTGATACGGGCTTTTCTTTTTGTCTTTCTTCCATTGTCGTCTGTCTGTCTCTTTCTCTGTCTCTCTCTGTGTCTCTGCCTCTTGCTTTCTCTCTCTATTTGGAATTAACCATATTTACTTTATTCACAGATGCATCCAGTTTGTTAATTCTGAATAAAGTTCAATGATTACTGTATTAAGCAGTTATCATTATTTTCTCTATTCCTTTTTGAAATCTAATTAGAAGTTGCATCCTGCTCCCCTCTCTAGCCTTTATTTCATTTTAAAAAAATACTTTTCCATTTTTAATTCTCTGTGTGCCACATTCTATGTAATGTCTTTAAATCTGTTTTCCATTTTTTAATGTGCTTTTTTGGCCAAATTTATTTTTTTATTTTAGTACAAATATATTTCATTTCAGGGTATAAAGAGTGTCATTTTGTCAATTATTTTAATTGCCTTTTAGTTTTTCTTGTATATTTAATTCTTCCATTTATATTTTGAAACATCTTTAAATAGAAGAACACATTAATTTTTATAATATTTATCTGATATATTCCATTCACTTCTGTGGAGACAGTAGTTCTAGGATTGTTCAACTCCCCTTTCATTTGCACCATCTTCTCCACAATCATTATAACATTTTGCTTTTTTGTACTTGCTTTGTGAAAAGTAATGTGCAAAAGACAAAATCAGAATGGAAATGGGGGAAGAATGCTAGTGTAGAGAAGGCAGATCTCAGGAAGCAAGCAGATTCAACAGAAGAAATAAAATTCTTATTAAACCCTGCTGGAGGTTACAACCTAAGCTGTTACGGTTAAGAACTGCCGCCTATCGCAGGTCAGTTTCCTGTGAAGTGCACATTGACACATTTAGAACAATGAATCAAATGAAATGAAATAAAGAGGAATTTTTAGAGCTAGCATGCTGGAAAAGCTATGTTAATCTCTTATTTCCCTATAAGTCTAGAAAAATTAACTTTAAGTATTGTGAGTACCAAAAAATGAAATTGTAGCTGAACTATATACAATGAGAACAAGAAGCACAATATTTGTATAAAAGTCAACACAGACATGTGCAGAAAAGGAATGAAAAATATAACCTAACATTTCAAAATGAGTAAAATACACGAAGAAAGACCTGATAGTTCAGATAGTGATGGAAGCAACATATGATGTAGTTTCCCTGCTCCCCTCACACACACACACACACACAACTTAATTTTTTCAAACACTTTGATATGACTTTTAATTTGCAGCCATGCCACAGGAATTCACGCAGCAAAATCTAAACTCAGAATATTTAACTCTCTCAAGTAAAGCAGATTACAAGGAAGCTAAAAAAAAATTGTAAGGAAAGAAAAAGATTCACAGAGAGAAAGAAATAAAAATGGGAAAATGTAGACTAAAGAAAATCCAGACATTCATCAACCAACGAAAATGACTGGGTGTGTTTCTATGTTGATTCAAATATGCTGTTATTAATATTTGTGTAGTGACAATTCGAAATTAGAATGTTTACTGGATATTGGATAATATTAAGCAATTATTTACAGTATAATAAAAAGACAACATCTCTTTTTGGGTCACGTTAAAATTTTTTGTTTTTGTTTTTGTTTTTGAGATGGAGTTTCGCTCTGTCGCACAGGCTGAAGTGCAGTGGCGTGATCTCGGCTCACTGTAAGCTCTGCCTTCCGGGTTCATGCCATTCTCCTGCCTCAGCCTCCCGAATAACTGGGACCACAGGCGCCCGCCACCAGGCCAAGCTAATTTTTCGTATTTTTTTTAGTAGAGACGGGGTTTCACCGTGTTAGCCAGGATGGTCTCGATCTCCTGACCTTGTGATTCACCCGCCTTGGCCTCCCAACGTGCTGGGATTACAGGCATGAGCCACCGCACCTGGCCATGCTAAAATTTTATCTTGCTCCACACCACTGTAATACTGGAGGGGCAGCTAAAGGAGGATATTGACATAGAACACTTTTTTTATGTGCTGGTAATTTTTAAAACTGTTTATGGCTATGTTAGAAATACATTAAAAGTAAAACAAATCTTAAAAACAAACAACACAAATAAAGTGAAGAGGAAAAGCCATTTATTGATTTTGAATGAGTACAACATTGATTTCTTCCCATATGCTTAATGATTTTAAAGGATGAAAGTCTGACATTTAAAAGTATATTTTTTTATATTGATTCTGTTTTCTTTGGTTTTCCCCTTCATTTGTGTTCAAAGATGTGAATTCATCGCCTTCTATTGGGAAAGTAAATGTAAAGAATGCCAGCTATAAAAACCAATTATTCAAATAATCACTCTGAATATTTTCTATTTTACTTAGTGTCTTTCAAAAGAGCCTTAGACTCAGGATCTGGAATCATCATCCACTTTCTCAGCATGTGAGTAGTTGAAGTCATTTAACATCTCTGAAACTTTTACCTTATCTGTAAAATAGGGATAAAAATACTTGCTTTCTTCAGCTTACAAATATGCTTAATATATATTTTGTACTTTATGAGGGGCAATTTAATATCAAGGTATAATTATGTCTAGTACAAAAAAAGTAGACATGTGGTACCAACAGTATAGTTCCTGGAAATAAATGGAACAGTTAGAAACCTGTAAGTAACTAAAATTAGACTGGATGATTGACTGGAAAAAGATATACAGGGAGCAGAAGCAAGGGAGATGCAAGGGTTCATTTCAAATTGACGTGTTTATAACTTTTCAAATAGAACTGATATTGAAGAACATTAAATTCATTTATAGAACTAAAAATAAAAACTAAAATAAGGTATTAATATAGATAATATGCAAAATATTAAAATTGATTTTAAATTAATCTGATATTTGCTTAAATAATATTAATGCAATTTAGGTTCAGAACTAATGTTTAAACTACTATTCAAACTAATATAATTATGATAATTTTGAACAAATGATGTTGTTACAATCTGTCATAGTGTTTGCCACAGTACTTCACTATAATTGTATCAGTAAAATAGACCTGTATTTTCAGTCGGATTATAGTATATATAATGTAATCATTAACGCTACCAGTTATTCAACAGAACAAATATAATATGCAACATATAATCTCTTCAGAAGTTCATGATTTTTTACTTTATTATTCAGTTTAACCTACATATATTTGCTTCAAAGTTTCAATATTTAGAATTAGAGATCATCCATAAATCCAAAATAATTAAATTTAGATATTTAAGCAGCATTTACAATGAAATTATAATGCCATTATAATATTTAAATAAAATAATCAGTTTAAAATATGAAGTTGACAAATCTGAATGTAAGGCATTTTCAGAAAGGAGATCTTTAAAAATAAAGAGTACATGAGGATTAGCACAGGAGACTGTAAAAGTCTCTTAATGCATCACATTTTAAAACTTAATATGAGGAAAGTATTGCCATTTATTCTCTTAAATGTAATAAAAATAAGTACAACTTCCAACTTGTCTGCAGAAAATTTGGAGGTTTTGTAACTTAGATCTGAATGTATAAAATTGCAGAAAATAAATGTTTATCAAAGGTTTCCCAACTAAGATATGTGGTGTTTCTCTTACATACTCACAGACTTCCGTAGTCTTCGGTTACCATTATACTTCACCAATGTGGAAATTCCACACTATTTCTTATTCATAGTTACTTAGACAAGATAACTTTTCCTATTTGATAAATAAGTTTCCAATATTTAGAAAAATTTCTCTTTTGATTTGACTTTGTTTTCCTACCAATGATAAAATAAAATTTTTAAAAGGCAGGTTAAAAATATTTTTCTGTACTATGTCTTAAACAAAAATTCTTCAGTTTGTCATTAAAAGAAAAAAAAAGATTGTTTGATTTAATCATTGGGCAGGTAATGTTACATTCACGAGTGTCTTTTCCTCTGCTAGAAGGTGTAACTAACTCTGAAACGTGAGCTCTGAAAGATTGCTAGAAAGCTCCTTTGTCTGAATAAAATATCAGTGAGCACCTTTGTCAGCTCATGCTTAGGAAAACCTTTTCTTTGATTATTTTCCCATAGTCCACAATTCTGCCAGCGAAGTAATCTCCACTCTCTAGTTCCTATGACAGATACAAGCTTTGTTAAGCACATTTGTGCTAGTGTACTGCAGCCTACAATTACAAAGTGGAATTGAAGAATAAGTCAGAGGAAAAATCACAATCAAAACTTATTTTCTAAAAGGTAATTAGAGCCAAAACATGACTACAATCCAGATTTCCTAAAATCCTATCCCGAATTAGAATGTTTTGAAATGTCAAAGTTTCATTCAAATGTTTTCCCAGTTACACCATTTCCTGATACACCTTCACTAATACTCTTTAATGAGATATGAAGAATTCTTTGAAGATCAGGATTAAAGCATTCAATTAAAGGAGGAAAAAAATTTTTGAAGTTTTGCACATATCCTTCATCTTATCTACTATCTTTCATTGCTAGGTCTATGCTTGAGTATAAGAAAATGTTTTTGCTCATTAACAGGAGGTTGTCCTTTAATGAGTACTAATGAGTCCACTTTGGAACTAATAGGAAGTCCTGAATATATAAACTTATTGACATTAAAATCAGCAATACTAATACTAACATCAAAGTAATGATATTGTTTAGTATATAATTAAGCAAAATGTAAACAAATTGCCATTCCAGTTATTATTTCATCAAGGTAATTTTTTAAAGTAAGAAAACAACTTAATTTCATGTGTATTTAACAACTTTAGTTGAGGTAAGTTTCACATATAAGTAATTTTTGCAATGATTTGAATATATCTAGATCTAGCTACATTTATATATTTATAGAGAGATATAGATATAAGCATCATTTTTTCAATTAATGAGGATATTTAAATGGTTAAATGTAGAAAATAATTGCTCAAAATAAAGATTTATGCATTTACTCATTAATAAATTTTAATTAAACTGAGCATAATCTATTTAGTGCTAGGCATTGCAACATAGCTTAGAGCATAAAAGAATAAATAAATATTAATAGATAGCTTGAGAATAAAATATTCCATTCCAAAAAAAGAGAGAGAGAAAAAAAATCCCAGCACAATGTTTATAGTTAAAAATTAAAAGAGTTATAAAAATTGGTGAATAGACACATACGTAGATAGATTGTAAATAGATGTAAATATAGACGTTTATAGAAATACAGATAAATAAAAATGTAAGTATGTAATAGAAAGAGAGTTGTATAGAGATAGTCACACACATATAGATTCTTACATCCTATAACAATCCTATTCCATTCTTTTTAAACAGCTTTGTTGAGATATAATTTCTATATTGTACAATTTCTGTATATAAAGTATATATATACACACACACACATATATATATATATATTTTTTTTTTGAGATGGAGTTTCGCTCTGTCGCCCGGATTGGGGTACAGTGGCGGGATCTCAGCTCACTGCAAGCTCCGCCTCCCGGGTTTACGCCATTCTCCTGCCTCGGCCTCCCGAGTAGCGGGGACTACAGGCGCCCGCCACCTCACCCAGCTAGTTTTTTGTATTTTTTTTTTTTTTAGTAGAGACGGGGTTTCACCGTGTTAGCCAGGATGGTCTCGATCTCCTGACCTCGCGATCCGCCCATCTCGGCCTCCCAAAGTGCTGGGATTACAGGCTTGAGCCACCGCACCCGGCCTATAAAGTATATTCCACATTATTGCCAACACTTGTTGTTATCTTACTTTTTGATTCTAGTAATCTGAGTGAGTGTGAATTGGTATCAAACTGTGAGCTTGATTTGCACTTCCCTGATGCATAACGACTTGGAGAATGTTTTTGAGTACTTATGTTGTTGAGAAAGAGTCTGGCTGCCTGATGCACATAGAAGCAAATACCATGGCACTAGGTTTTGAGAACGTAAAAAGAAAAAAGAAAAAAAAAAAAAGCAAAGCAAAACAAAACAAAACAAAAACGCTTTGTTGTGTGTCCACCAACGGTGAGATAAAAGGTCAATTCAAAACTGTCTCCCTACCCCTTTCCCCCTGTAAAGTTCCCCGATAGGCACAGTTGTCTCTTCATGCCCCTTCATGGGTTGCATTTGCAAATTTGGGCGGGGTGGGGGGGGGCGTGATATGACACAGGCAATGGAAATTTAGGCTGTGATGTCAGCAAGTTCGTTTGGCACACACCACAGTTGTCCACATTGGTTCTAACTGATATCAGCCAGTTTTGTTACCTTATAAGCAAAGAGAGTATCAGCAAGCTGTTTCTTTTCATATTTGCTCTTCCTGTAAGCTCAACATTTTCTATTATTCACTGTTTTCTTTAGTTCCTTGGAGCATGGCTACACCTACTGACCATCTGTATATATCCTTTGAAGAGACGTCTATTCAGATCCTTTGCCTATTTTTTAATTGCGTTGTTTTTATTTTTGAGTTGTATGATTATATGCATATATATTTATGCATACACATATCATGATTTCCTTTTCAAACATGTGATTTATAATTTTTTTCCCATTCTCTGGGCTGACTTTTCACTTTCTTGATGATGTCCTGTTTTTAATTTTGATTAACTCCAGTTTATTGATTTTCGTGTGTGTGAGTGGCTACTGCATTTGGTGTCATATTTAAGAATCCTTTGCCAATCAAAGGTCCAAAAGATGGGCCCTTATGTTTGATTCTACGAATTTTGTAATTTTTGGTTTTACATTTAGGTGTTTAATACATTTTGAGTTAATTTCTTTATATGGTCTAATGCAAGGGTTCAACATTTTTTGTTTGTTTCTTTAGGTCTCTTGCAATTCTACACGAACCAGCTTGTCAATTTCCACAGAAAAGATAGCTAAGATTCTCACAGGAACTGCAGTAAATCTGGAGGTCAGTTTGAGTAGCATTGCCATCTTAACAGTGCTAGATCTTCTCATCCACGAACATGGGTAGTTTTTCATTTATTTAGATTTTCTTTAGTTTTTTGGAACAATGCTTTGCAGTTTTTAGAGTAGACACTTTGTTTTTCTGTTAAATTTATTTCTGGGTATATAAATTTTTGATGCCATTATAACTGAAACTCTTAAAAATACATTTAAAAATATTCACTGCAAGAGCATAGAAATGTAACTGATTTTTTTGCTATTGATACTGTATCCTACAACCATGTTAAACTCGTTACTTTTAATTTTTTAGTAATTCCATATGATTTTTATACATATAATCACATGATCTGTTAATATAGTTTCAATTCTTCCTCTCTCATCTACTTTTCTTTTTGTTCTTGACTAACTAGAATCTCTAGTACAATGCTAAATAAAATAGCAAGAATGTACATCCTTGCCTTTTTCTTGACTGTAAGTGGGAAGCATCCTATCTTTTTCAAGTAAGTATGATGTTAGCTGTGGAGTTTTCATAATTCCCTTCATCAGCTTCAGGGAGTGGAGAAGTTCCTTCATATTGTTATTTATTTTATTTTATTTTATTTTTTTTGAGTCGGAGTCTCTCTCTGTCGCCCAGGCTGGAGTGCAGTGGCGCGATCTTGGCTCACTGCAAGCTCCGCCTACCGGTTCACGCCATTCTCCTGCCTCAGCCTCCTGAGTAGCTGGAACTACAGGTGCCTACCACCACGCCCAGCTAATTCATACTGCTATTTTTCAGTGCTTTTGTAATTGAAAGTTCCTGGCTTTTGTCAAATGTTTTTTCTGCATTTATTGTGATTATAGCATGATTTTCATTTATTATTTTAGTAAATTGTATTTCAATAATTAATTTTTCGATGGACAATCAACCTTCATTTTTAAAGTAAACCCCACTTAGTTGGAGTGTATAATTCTTTTTATATATTTCTGGACTCAGTTTGTTAGTGCTTTATGTAGGATTTTTGCATACAGCTTCATAGGGGATATTGGTTTAAAGATTTCATTTTTTGTTGGTGATTTGCTTGTCATTTTAAGGTAATATTGGTTTCATTAAATTAGTTCAGAATTATTCTATTTTGGGAGGTAAGTGGAAGAGAATAATTTGTAAACAATTTTCATGAACTATCTTTAAATATTTGGAAGACTGGGGTTAGTGAACTATCTAGGAATGGCCTTTTCCTCGTGGATAGGATTTTGAATATGGATTCAGTCTGTTCACTTCTTATAGATCTATTCAAATTGTGTATTTCTTCCTGAGTCAAATTTGATAGTTTGTCTTTTAGGGATTTGTCCATTATATCTAAGTTATGTAGTTTGTTGGCATACAATTGTTCACAATATTTCTTTTTCATTTTTTTAAAATTGTTTATGTCAATAGTAATGGCTCCTCCTTCATTTGTGATTCTAGTTATTTCACTCTTCTCCATTTCTTTCTTGGTAAATTTAAAGTTTTGTCAATGTTATTGATCTTTTCAAAGATCTTTTGGTTGCATTGATTTTTTTTTTTTTCACCTACTTTCTATTTTACTATCTAGCAATTATTATTTACTTTACTCTGCTTGTCTTAGGTTTAATTTACTCTTTTGTGGATGTCGTAGGTTAGAAAATTAAGTTTTTGTTTTGAATTTTTTTAACTTAATATAGACATTTACAGCTATAATTTTCTCTCTAAACAAAGTTTTCACTGCAGTTTGTAAATACTGTGTTTTCATTTTTATCTTTCTTAATGTATTATAATTTCCCTTTTAAATTTTATTAATTTGTTGGCTACTTGAGTGTGTTGTTTAATATTTATATATTTGTAAATATGTACACATTTTCCCTGTTATTTATTTCTAGTTTTCTTCCATTATGTTGGTGAACATACTTTGTATTATTTCTATTATTTTAAATGTATTCAGTTTTCTTTTATGACATTTAATATGATGTATCCTGGATAATGCTTCAATTGCACTTGAGAATAATCTATATCCTGTGTTGTTGGTGGAATGCGCTATGAATATCTGCTAGGCCGAGTGAGTTTATGTTCCAATTATACTATTTAATGTTGAATTTCTGACTATATACTAACTATTATTAAGTGTGGAATATAGAAGTCTCCCACTATCATGGTTAAATTATCTAGTTCTCCCTTAATTTCTGTTACTGTTTCATTTACACATTTTTGTATTATGTTTTTTGGTGCATATATGTTTTAAACTGTTATAAATTTCTGATGGATTGATTCATTTATTATTATAAAATATACTCTTTATTTCTAGTAATTCATTTTTATTTTAATGTCTATTTCATCTGCTATTAGTATAGTCACATCAGCATTCCTGTGGTTGCTATTTGCCTGAAAAATCTTTTCCATCCTTTTACTTTCAATCTATTTGTGTTTTCTAATCTCAAATATGTCCCCTGCATACAATTGTATCTTTTTGTAAAAATTAGGTCTTAAAATCTTTATTTGATTGAAATGTTTAATCTATCAGTAATAATATTACTGATACAGTTAGATTTCTGTCTGCTATTTTATATTTTGCATTGTGTATCTCATGACTTTTTCCCTCTATTTCACTTTAATGCTTTATTTTGTATTAAATGACTGTGTTTTAACGTGGCATTTTGATTTTAGTAATGCTTTCTGCACCATTTTTTAGTCGTGTGTATGTGTGTGTATGCATTTGTGTGTTCACTCTAACATTTATCATATCCACTTTAACTTATGAGGATAATATCAGATTTATACCAGCTTAGTTCAGTATTACATATAAATATTACTACCTTATATCACTTTTATCCCCATTAACATGGAATTATTGTTATATGTAATGCCTTAATTAGTGTTAAAAACTCAACAATACATTCTTATTGTTATGACTCTATCATCTGTCATCATTTTTTTAACCCATTACAGCTTTGTGCCCAGCAATCACTGCTGTGCTGTTATTGACAAATATATTACACATATATTGCATTTCTATGTGTTATATGCCTATTCTAAACATATATGCATACATTTTGCACATATTATTTTATACAATGGCTTTTTAAATCAGTTTATATTGAGAAGAATAAAATATGAATTTATAGTCTCCTTTATAATTATATAATTAACTTTATCAATATTCTTTGTTTGTTTATATAGTTATAATTACCATTTGCAGAACTTGCTTTCAACCTAAAGAATTTTTTAAATATGTCTTTAAGCCAGAGCAGTAAGAAAGAGTATGTCTCAGTTTCTCTTTATTGAATCATGTGTTTATTTCACCTTCATTTTTGAAAGAGAGCTTTGATGAGTATAGGACACTTGATTGACAGTTTTTGTTGTTGTTGGTTTTCTTTGAGTATTTTGAATATGTTAAAATAGTTTGCCTCCTAGGTTCTGTTAATTTTTCTGAAATGTCAGCTTTTATTCTTATTGGAAGTTTCTTACAAGTTATATGCCATTTTCTCTTGCTACTTCCAACAGTTTTTTTCTTTTCTTTGACTTTCAGCATTTTTATTATGAAGTATGTGTTTTTATCTTTATGTTTGCAGTTGAAATCTGCTGTTATGCCCTTTTACTAAATGTTACACATTTTGATTATTGTATTTTTTAACTACATAATTTCCATTTACTCTTTTAAAAATAAATTCTATTTTTATTAATGTTTTCTATTTGATGTAACAGTGTCATGATATATTTCTTGACTTCCTTAACTGTGCTTCACTTTAGGTTAATGAGCATATTTATTTACAATGACTACTTTGAAATCTTTTTCTGTTTAATCTGAAATTTATCTGCTTTCACAAGCAGTTTCTATTGCCTTTTTTTCTGCTGTAGGATAGTACTTTACTTTTAGATACATCATAAGTTTTTTTTGAAATTAGATATTTTAGGCAATATATTACAGCATCTTTGCACACTGTCCTGTGAGGCTTGTTATTGTTGTTTGCTTGTTTGTATCTTTAATGACTAGGTGGATTATATTTGACTGTTCTCCATGCGAAGTGTCAGTCTGTTTCTCAGGAAGGTCCATCTTTGGGTATATACCATACTACACCTACGATGCAGTGATCATGTAAGGCTCTCTTCCACTTTTTCCCTGACCATACACAGCTGTCATGCTCCATTAATTACAGGTTGTTTTTGACAGTTACTGTTTTCAATAATGCCCTGAGGCATAAATACCTCTACAAACTAATTCAATCAAATTGTAGATTTCTGGATAAAATACTTAACAGTTTCTGAAGTCAGTTTTTGAAATTTTCTGACCCCTAAAGTGTTTTCTCAGCTTATTCCCCTGTTCTCCCTGCTAAGTAACAGGAATACAGGCCGGATCTTATTTCCATTAGAACCACGAATTTTCTTCAAATTAGTTTTCATCACAACCTCCACTGAAGTTTAGGGTATGTTTAGGTTTACAATTTTCCATGCTCTGCTGCAAATGAAGGCAGTCCTTTGGAAAGAGACTGAATCATCTGTTTTATTAGATGACTCTTCCCTCAGGCAAAATTTCTGATCTATGACTCTGGAGTTCGGGTTGGAGACATATTAAGGTTTTCTCTAAGTGACAGCTCCACTGTAGGTACTGAGTGCTGTGGAAGGGGAGGAGAGTTAGCAGCCTGGGGTCCTCTCTGCTTACCTCTCCTGGTATACAGTCATCATCTCACAAGTCAAGGAAGGGCTATTAGGGCCCCAGTATTCTCAGAACATCACATCTAACATACTGCCTCTTTTCCACAAGTAGGGGGTGTGTGGAAGAAGGAAACCCCAATCTCAACTCCATTTACCGAGAGTTAGCCTTAGCATAGGTAGCTGGGAACAGGATGAGAAATGGTAAAGTTTTACTCGTTCTCGGAAGAACAACTTCCATCAGGGAACTGGGTGAAGAGAAAGCCGTATGTTCTTAGCTGCAGCAGTCTGGAGTGGAGTCTCTGCCTCGCTGAGTTCAGAGGGAAAAAGGAAGAAGCGATCTTGGTTCTAACACCACAGAATCTCACCTATCTTTACCAGTTTTTGTAGGTTTTCTTTACTAAGTGCATCTTCATATGTAATTTTATCTTAAGACCGTTTCAAATGATTCCAATGATTGGGGTTAGTTGGTAATTTTCACCAGTTTCACTGAGGAGCAGGTCAGAGGAGCTCCTCACACTGTCCTGCAGAAGTCAGTCTTGATTGCTTCTAAAACTTGACAGTGTATTAAAACTGCATGTAGAGCTTTAAATATTACTCATGCTTGGCTTACAGACCTAACTCTTCTTATTTAATTTATATAGGATGTGAACTGAACATTGGGAATATCAAAAACTTTGTGTCATTGTATTTGTGTAACCAAAGTTAATGTATGCTGGCCTAGTTTTATAAGAAATATTATCTGTTTTTGTATTACAACTTTACTTTCTAGAAATCTTTTAATTTTATTATTATTTATTTATTTATTTATTTTTTTGAGGCAGAGTTTTGCTCTTGTTGCTCAGGCTGGAGTGCAATGGCGTGATCTCGGCTCACTGCAACCTCCACGTTCCAGGTTCAAGCGATTCTCCTGCCTCAACCTGCCAAGTAGCTGGGATTACAAGTTTGTGCCCTGACATCTGGCTAACTTTGTGTGTGTGTGTGTGTGTTTTATTTTTATTTTTTATTTTTTTGGAGATGGAGTCTCGCTCTGTCCCCCAGGCTGGAGTGCAGCAGCACCATCTCCGCTCACTACACGCTCTGCCTCCCGGGTTCATGCCATTCTCCTGCCTCAGCCTCCTGAGTAGCTGGGACTGCAGGCGCCTGCCACCATGCCCGGCTAATTTTTTGTATTTTTAGTAGAGACGGGGTTTCACTATGTTAGCCAGGATGGTCTCGATCTCCTGACCTCAAGTGATCCACCTATTTCAGCCACCCAAAGTGCTGGGATTACAGGTGTGAGTCATTGCGCCCGGCCCTAGAAATTCTTTGGGAACAATATTTCCACTATCCCTTTTAGCCAACCTAATCTTGTAGATTTCTTAGGTGGCTTATCATTATCTGCCCTTTTGTTTGTATGTCATTAGATTTAAATGTTTACATTTAAGAAAAATACTTAAGCCATTATTCATCAATCTTCAGTAAAAATAAGTTGACTGTATACCTAAATAATGTTAACTTTTTTTAATAACATAGCAAATAAAAATAACTGACATTTTGAGTATGAATATAAGACTGGTAAATGCGTATATCATTAGAAATATCAGTGATGTTTTTTTTTACTGTGAGTATTCTATATGATATTTTTTCCTCACATTTGGCCAATCTATAATGATTATTTTGGATATAAAGACAATAGGTTCTTTGTTTTAGAAGCAAAATAATTGTATTAGCTAATATAATTTTAATACTATGTTTTACTATTATGTCACTTCAAGATGCCTGACAGATGAGGGTATGCACAAAGAGCTCTGTTTGATTATTCTAGTTAAGGAAGAAAAATGGAATTAACTAATTTAAAAATAAAACAGATAATCACAACCTAAAATATTAATGTGAATTATTTTTTGTGTCTTACAGAGAGTTTTTGTTCTTTAAAAAAAATATTAAACTTGACCTTGTGAAGAAGAATTCATAAAGTAGGGAAGAAAGTTGAAATTGGGAAGGATCTGAGATATTACACTATTTACACAGATAACGTATACCTGGGATGCTAGACCACTGGATTAGGAAAAATATATTTTGTTTACTCACTGATCATCTTATTGTTGGTTTTCTAAGCCCCACTTTCCCATAGGGCAGCACGATAAAGGCAGATGCCATTTGACTATATGAGAGAGGATATAGGTAGAGTTCTGTAGCATAGGAAAAGAAAAACCTGTAATTATGAATTTTGGAGCTTATGTAGGAACTGCTTACACAGTATGTGTTAGGAGGAAAGGAGAGTGATCTTTACAACTCTTTGATGTGATCATTTAGTTCTAGGATTGAAAAAAAAAAAGAACAAAGGATTCTGGTTTCTATCACCATTAGAATGTGACCAAATGTTTATGGGAAAATGCACCACTTCTAACTTCAAAGGAACAATTGCCACCCAACGTTCCTTAACACAGGTTGCAAGTTTCCTTTTCTCAGAAAGCCCTGATGCTACAAAAACATGAAAACATCCAATTAGCATGGTTTCTTGTTAAGCACACATTGAAAATGTCAAATATTTTAACAAACTGAGATGTGTATACATTTATGCACCTAAATTATAAAATGTCTCATGTAATAAGAAGTAATGACTTCGTTAGGTGTTAAAAGCATTTATTTCTTTGAATATTCTTTTTTTTCTAGATAACTCTGACTCATTATGAACTCTACTTATTTTAATTGAAACTAGTAAAATCATTGCTCAGAAGAAAAATGATTTCTACAATATGTTTAGAAGGATTTTCCTAATCTTTTTTAGATTAGAAAAGTATTAAGTTATTCTTATTATTTGGTTTCACTAGTCATGTTTGTGTAATAAAAGTAGATATCATTTTATAGCAGAATATTTTACTTTATACATTTTAGAAATACTTGAAAAATGTAACAAAATATATATTTTATTACACTTGGAAAAAATAGATTTAAATTTAAAAAAATTCTTGCTTTCAAAGATGAAAAAAATGTTGTGGAGAAGTGTAGGGATTTGCTTTTACCTGAATTTTTATTTTATAAAATTGAGTGTATAATCTACTTGTTTATAACCCCTTGAAATATTCCATTTATTCAGATAAATACACCATACACATTACAATGTTGCTTCTTATGAAACCTTAAAAACGATAAACCAGATTTTATGCCAATTTGCATTTATGCAACAAGTTTTTCCATATTTTAACTGTAAGACGTCCCATATTTTTCATAACAAAGACCTGAAAAGCAATTCTTACGAGACTAAGCTAAGGCTGTATACAAAGGTGGAAGCTATTTTAGTTGATATATTTCAAAAGATTAAAGAAACACTTAGTAAACCCAGGCATGGTTTTCTTTCACATAAAATGTTATTTATCACATAGAATCATGAATTATTTACAAGCACTGGAGTCACTTGCAACAGGAGTAAACAGAATTGATGATGACCTTCAGTTCACTGTACTGCAGAGAAAGTGATTCTCTCATTAGATTTTCACTGGAGAATAAAAGAAGCCTTTGCCTCATGAAAATTCACTGCCAGCTCCCTCATTCCCTTTCTTTCACCATATAGTTGAAAATAAAAGTGTTTCCTTTTTTCTTTTTTTAATGGTAGCTTCTATATATAATGAAAAAACAACTGCAAATGACTCTAATCCCAGGTCTCTGTTAAATGGATCTGACTATGGTCTCTCTGTTGGTACATCATTTATAAAGATCCAGATGGGTTCTCGATCTGAAAGTAAGTGTCAAATAAATGTGTAGACATTTCTGCCATTGTTAGTGAGTCTTTAGGGAGCTATTCATTGACTAGGGTGTTAGGATGGTGAAGAAACAAATGTTCTGAAACAAACTCAAACATTATTACAATGAGTCTTTTCCTCTCAGGTATGAGTGATTGTCAGGGACAGGAATTTTTTTTTTTTTAATGATCTGTGAAAATATCATTTAGAATTTACAGTAAGTTATACAAAACAAGTTTCTTATTATCACTTATTAATTAGATGTTTTCGTGGAAAATTCATAGGCTTCAGCACAGTTGCTGAATATATTTTCTATTTTCCATAAATATTGTTGACACCCTTAATGGTTCCTATGAAGTTTAACTTAGATTCCACATAAAAATCATGTAAAATAGTTACTGGTGCTTCAGAGGTATATAGTAAATGTTATATATTAGTTGAATCCTTTTCTGAAATTGGCTCAAATTGAAATATCTAGAAACAGGCAACTTATTGCCTGGAGTCATATGGGCAAGTTCACTGGAAATAAAACAATTAAATAAGAATGCACACACAATATTTGCTGAATTGAGTTAAATTGATTTTATCACTTGTAAATATAGTTCTTAAATGGACACATATGGATTTTTATAATAGATATTGTATAATAGCTAGAAAAAGATAAATTGATTAGTATTTGTGACAGAAAAGAAATAAAAGGATCAAGGAAGAAGTAAGAATTATGTTAAGTCAGAGGGGATAAGGGAGAGTTAAAAAGGGACTTAAAACTAGAAGATTTTGTGACAACCTTATTTTCCCACTGAGTGGTTATTATAACTAGGTATTCCAGTGGATTCGACTGGAGTGTGCTTCCTAGGTGATATGAACATCAGTCAAAAGTCAAGGAGAAGAAAGATTCCTGGCATCAATGGATTAGGAGAGCATCACCCACATATCACCAAAAATTGTTATCTAGCAATTAAATCCTAGAATAGTTACTTCTGGAAAAGATTTATCTGGAGTCCTAGTCTCATACAGCAGAATCAGGGGTCATAAAGATAACTTTTACTACCAAGATTGTCATTTAAGTATAGTCCATGCATATAAATACCCCAAATATTCATGTATTTGAACACCAAGTACAGTAGCAGAAACCAGCTCTAAAGGCAAGATGTCTGATTATTCATTCATGTAAATAACAGACATACTCAACCATCTTTTATTTATTGAATGAAGGTAAAATTTTACTATATAACTATAATGTGTACAAAGTTCTAATACTGGGTAAACTTTATTGAAAGATAATAGCTTCATTTACATTGAAATTGTAGATATTTATTTACTTTCATTAATGTTTTCAAAATGATATGTACATAAAAATCAACCATGAACTCTTTTAATGATTTTGAAAAAAGTCACCTACCATAATTAATCGTGATATATGTTTTGAACTCATATTTTAGTAATCATAACTTTCAGGCAATACTTTTACAAAATGTACATATACTAGCTACCTAATCACATGTAAACCAGTTGCCGACCTACTATATTTAAAATTTTTCTCATTAAGAAATGTGATAATTTCTTACATGTGCACGTTTTCATACCTCATCTCATTTTGACAAAAATCTTAAATATTGTAGAACTAACTATTCATTTTTTGAATAAAAATTATGAAGAAAAGTACATGAAGCAAAACTTTATTAACGATTTGTCAGTTAAGTTTTTTCTCAGTCCCTTCCTGACAAAAATTTCGGTTTGAGTATTTAATAACTGTTACTGTCGAATACATGAATTTCTCCTAAACATGATTATTGGTCCTGGTTTTGGCAACATTAATACAGTTTCCCATTTCTCATAAACTGATAAAATATATAAGCTCTGCATTAGTTACAGTTTAATAACTGTTCATTTTTAATAATTACCCATGGCTATTAAGATTTTTCCTTTTTATTTTTTCCCTCATTCCTTTCCACAAGCCACATAGAGCAAGACTGGAGTTAGTCGTGAAAGAGATAAAGAATGTGATCGATGAAAGATTTGCAACTCAGCGGATGTCAGCAAACTTTGGAGAGATTTGCATCCGGGTGTGAATATAGTAGCTTTCAAGAAAATACAGGATCAATTTTTTTGTTTATTTTGGACTCAACTTTCTAATTCCTGAAAACTTAAAGTGACTATTGTATTAATTGGTAGAGGTAAAGAAAGCTGTAAGTCACTGCCTAATTGACCTTTGAGAATTAGGGGAAATAAACCTATTCAGTGATTCTTCTCCACTGAATTTTGTCTGTATAATAAGTCACTGATAATTTTTTTTTCAAAATTAACAAAAGTAATTTTACATTCATAAAGATTCCATACTATAAATCTGAGTTGAAACATTTAAATTTTTCTCAACAATATGTTCTCCTCAAAAGAAATACAGAGTTCTTTATCCCATCTTTTACTCGCACCATACCTTTTTGTTGTTGTTGTTGTTGTTACTGGCTTTTACAACATATAAAACCTGTACATATTTAATGTACTCATCTTGATAAATTTAAAGATAAACAGACCCATGAAGCAATCCATAAACTATGCCATAAAACCTAATCGTCATCTCAAAAAGATTCCTCTCTCCTGTTTTTGGTTTTTTTTTTTTTTTTTTTTTTTTT
>NW_012113919.1:5278924-5342623 GCF_000951035.1 Colobus angolensis palliatus | reverse complement strand
CTGTATTTGCTTGTTGTTTTGTTTTATATGCATTTTTTTTTTTCTTTTTTTTTTTTTTTTTTTTTTTTTTTTTTTTTTGGATAGGAACATTTAACAAAAGTACTACAATCATAACAGTGTTTTAAACATACAATACAGCACGAATCCCCAACGCCTGGGCTACAGACCAGTGCTGGTCCATGGCCTGTTAGGAACCTGATCATACAGCAGAAGGTGAGCGACACTTTATCTGTATTTGCAGCTGGTCCCAATGCTGACAATACTGCCTGAGCTCTGCTTCCTGTTAGATCAGCGGAGACATTAGATCCTCCTAGGAGCATGAACTTTATTGTGAATTGTGCAAGCAAGGAATGTAGACCGTGGTTTCTTATGAGAATATGTTGCCTGATGATCTGAGGTGGAACAGTCTCATCTCAAAACCATCCCCAGCACACTCCCCGTCAGTGGGGAAAATGTCCTCTACGAAACTTGTTCCTGGTTCCAAAAAAGGTTGGGGACCACTACAATACAATATAGGTAACTATATATGCTATGCTGTATAGGATTTATTACGTTGAATAACTGAAACTATGTACCCATTGAAAATACCTTCCTGATTCTTCCTCTTCTGAGCTCCTGACTAGCATTCTGTTTGCTGCTTCCATGAGTTTGACTCTTTTAGATATCTAACTAGTGTCATGTAGTGTTTGTTCTTCTGTTTCTGGCTTTTTCACTTAGAATAATGTCCTCCAAATTCATCCACATAGTAGCAAATGGCATAATTTAATTTTTAAGGCAGAATACTATTTTACTGTATATATATAGCATTTTTCTTTATCCATTTTTCTGTTAATGGACGCGTAGTAAGTTTCCTTTTATGCTATTGTAAATAATGCTGTGATAAATATTGGAATGCAAATATCTCTGACAACTTAATGTCAATTCTTTTAGGTATAAATTCATCAGTATTTTGGATCATATAGTTGTTCCAACTTTAATTTATTGAGAAGCCTTGAATCTGTTTTTATAGTGATTCTATCAATTTACATTCCCACCCACCAGCAATGTAAAATGGTTCTCTTTTCTGCACGTGTATACCAATACTTGTTCTCTTTTGTCTTTTTGTTCATAGACATCCTAAAGGGTGTAAAGTGATCTCTCAGTGGGGTTTTGATTTGCATTATGTTGAAGATTAGAGATGTTGGGCAGCTTTTAATGTTTTAGCAGGCCACTTGCATATCTTTGGAGAAATGTCTGTTCAAGCCCTTTGACCACTTTTTATGTTTTTTGTTTTTATTTATTTTCTATTGAGTTATACCAGTTATTTATGGATTTTAGATATTAATCCTTTATGAATATTTTATCTCATTCCATAGGCTGCTTTTTCACTTTCCAGATTAAGAAATCATTTCCAGCACCAAAAGTAAAGATTTTTTTTTTCGGTGTTTTCCTCCAGAAGTTTTACATTTCCAAGCCTTATATTTCTGTCTTTAATTCATTTACAGTTTTTTTTTTTGTATGGCTTAAAAGAGTAATCCAATTTTATTCCTTCACATGTGGATTTTCTGTTTTCTTAATATCATTAACTGAAGAGACTATAATTTCCCCATTATATATTCATTTTCCTTGTTGTTAAAGATCTCTTTAGAGTAACTATTTGGGTTTAATTATGAACTCTATTCTATTCCATTAGTCAATGTGTGTTTGTATGTCAGTACTGTACTATTTTGATTGCTGCAACTTTGTAACATATTTTGAAATTAACAAATATGATACTTTCTGCTTTGTTCTTCTTGCTTAAGCTTCCTTTGGCTACTTGGGGTCTTCTGTGGTTTCACATGAATTTTAGGTTTTTTTTTCTATTTCTGTAAAAAAAATCATTAAGAATTCGGTAAGGATTACATTTAACCTATAGGTCACTTAGACTATGCACATTTTGATAATATCAATTTTTTTCCCATTTACGAACACATCCTTCCATTTATTTGCATCTTTTTCACTTTCTTTCATGAAAGTTTTATAGATTTTAGTAACAAGCCTTTTAGCTCCTTTAAATTGAGTTAGATACATATATTTCATCAAGGAAAGACAGATCATTTGTATACATAAAACAAAGCAAATCATGTATATTCTCTTCTTTGAAACTATTAGATAAGACATTTATGATCACTTGCTTCCTATTTTGAAATTCTGGTGTTTTCACTTGTTTTTGCCTGTTTGTTTTAGTTTTACTTTTTCACTTGATAAATGTTTTTATGAAAACTTAAAAGTTATTTCAAAATGGCAAATTGTTTTTATCGGATAATGTTTTGGGTAAAGAGATAACACATTTTATTCTATGCACTACAAAAATTGTGAAATAAAAAATCAATAAATTGTTCTTTTGCTTGACTTCACACAGGCTACTGCATTATATTTGTGCTTTCCAAACTCATTAATTAGTTTAAATATAATTAATTCTGAATGTTTAAGTTATTTTTTATTTTATTTTCTAGAGGCAAAAAGTAAGTTGCATTTTTTTGTTTGTTTGCTTGTTTTTGAGACAGAGTCTCACTCTGTTGCCCAGGCTAGAGTGAAGTAGAGAGATCTCGGCTCACTGCAACCTCTGCCTCACAAGTTCAAGCAATTCTCATGCTTCAGCCTCCTGAGCATCTAGGACTACAGGCATGTGCCATAACGCTGGGCTAATTTTTATATTTTTAGTAGAGACGGGGGGGTTTCACTATGTCAGCCAGGCTGGTCTCGAACTCCCAGCCTCACACTATCTGCCCACCTCAGCCTCCCTAAAGTTCTGGGATTACAGGCGTGAGCTACCACACCTTGCCATCAGTTAGATCTTAAATATCAACAGGTAACATCTAAATTATTGTATAACTTATAGTATGACTGAGAAGCATTTCCACAGAAAGCAAATCTTTTATAGGAGAGCTACAGTGTCACATAGTTGACACCTTGAATTTATCCTAAATTTATACTAAAGAATTATTTATGAGGCTTTTTATGTGTCAGGTTCTGTGTTCATCTCTTGGGATTCATTATAGGGTAAAACATGAATTCTACACTCAAACCACCAATTTTTTCATAAAACTATAAATTTCTCTAATTTGACTACAATGTGACACACCATTGTTTATCAGTGTTCATTATGTTCATGTAAATAGAAATGGCTTAGAAATTGTTTCTAGGCAAAAATTTGTTATTTCCCTCCTACATTTTTTTTTGTATCTAACAAGAATACCATTTTTGGTCTGACCGAGTTGGTGTTACAAGACTGTATTTTGATGAAATAGCCTGGAAAGTTTTCTAAACTCTCCATAAGGTTTAGCCATGTTTACTTTTTTTTTTTTTTGGTTGCTGTATTTGCTTGTTGTTTTGTTTTATATGCATTCTATTATGTGCTTTGTATATTCATTGCTATTCTATTAATTGTGTACTTCCTTAAGGCATTGATGGACTTTTCTACCTTTTTATTAGTACTTTTGAGTTTCTGAGTTACATCATTTTACATGTATTTCTTCTGTGTGTTAAATAAACTCAAATTCAATCGTAAACAATGTTTTAGGTGACTCCCAAATGCATAAGTGATGTCTACTAAGGCACAGCCAGAAAAACTTTTGAATTCTTTCATATATTTTGTGTGTATATTGGGTGGGTAAAAGGTATTTTCTGTTGAAAGGAAAATGAAATGGGAGCCTAACAATATACATATATTAAGATTTAATATATTTCCTCTGGCACCCGTGACTCACTGCCATTGTTTCCATGTTAGGTTCTGAGTAATAAGTATAGCTATATCATAATGTTGGGGGAAATAATGATTTTTTTGAAAAGAATAACAATTACCAAGAAAAAAGGTGTATATATCAGTATGTACTTTCATTTTATATTTATATTTTATTTTATTTTATTTTTTGAGACGGAGTCTCGCTCTGTCGCCCAGGCTGGAGTGCAGTGGCCAGATCTCAGCTCACTACAAGCTCCGCCTCCTGGGTTCACGCCATTCTCCTGCCTCAGCCTCCCGAGTAGCTGGGACTACAGGCGCCCGCCACCTCGCCTGGCTAGTTTTTTGTATTTTTTTAGTAGAGACAGGGTTTCACCGTGTTAGCCAGGATGGTCTCGATCTCCTGACCTTGTGATCCGCCCATTTCGGACTCCCAAAGTGCTGGGATTACAGGTTTGAGCCACCACGCCCGACCCAGTATGTACTTTTAAATATTCTACTCTCAGAAAAACAAACTTGCTTTACATTTTAAATCATTACATGTAAAAATATTTTTAAAATTATAATTGAATAAACAAAGCAAACAAAAATATGCATGCACCACACCCAGATATAAAATTAACATTGTAATATATGTTTCTTTGGCTATTCATACAGCATTTATCTTTATAGAATGGCTATTTCTATGTTCTTCAAATGATCTCATATCAAGAATGATATTGTTTGGATAGAGTGAATGTTTTATTAAAAGTATATGTGCTGTTATTTTATAAGTTACATGATAATAAAGGTAAAATACATTTAAGAGAACATATCTTTACACAAATTATAAAATGCCTTCAGAAGAAAGATTCAACTAAAGACAGACAAATGAAATTACTAATAGCCCGTCTTTTACATTAATGTGTAGTTTCCAGCTACATAAAAGCTGAGTAATATTAGTAGTTGTTTAATGTATTTAACTTTATAGAAATGTATTTAATACGTTCTAGGTACTTAAAGTATAAAATGGGGAGAATAATAACACACGGCGATTTGGGGGTCACATGACACCTATACTCACAATATATAGCATATGCACCAGCAGCATATCATAAAGTCAATATATTTTATTATTATTATTGTAATCATTATTTTGCATAAACAAGCGGTAACATAAGTATTTTGAAAAATAAAATTTAGAATTAAAATATACAGTGTCTTGCCTATTAATTACTCTATGTATAGAGTTATTTGTATATTACACAGTGTGATGTAAACTACAGTAGAAATTATGTATATTTCTACTCTAACTTCTTACAGGAAAAGAACAGATAAGTTGCACCAACTCAAATGTAAACAGGTAATTATTGTTACTTCTTAAAAATTCCAGGTAATTTTTCTGATTCTTATTTGTTCCTAAAATTAACTTATGAGGGGTAATTTTAAACTTCTGTAGTTGTGAATCTCAAATTTTGCTTAAGACAAGCATTAGAATATTTGGACGTAAAAGCCATTCAACAATTCAAAGAAAATTTCAAAAGTCTACCAATATCCTATCATGGAAAATCTTAATATTATTCTAGTAAGATATCTTGTCCTATTATTTGCATGTCTAAATAGATGAAAATCAAAAATGTGGTTTGATGAGAAACTGTCTCCTTTTATACTAATATTTCCCAATAAAAGTATACGTGGAAGTAGGTGATTTGATCTTTATATTGAGACTCAATTCTACACATTTTCAAATAATGCTTTTTATGACATTAGACAGTTTAATATAAGGAGCATTTTAAAGAATTCTCTAAACTGAATTAGTTATGGGTCAACTGCCTAAATAAAAATTGTGAATTAAATAAAGCATACCTCTTCTGTAGTCACTAAATCTCTAATAAGTAGCATATTCAATGTAAGTGAACCAAAATTAAGTAATTTTAAACTAAATTTATAAGGCTTCTGTTTTAAAATGGATGTTAATTTGCCTTAATGAGTTTATTTCTGTATTAGTCACCTAAATACATAAAAAGAAAATTGTTCACATACCAGAACTTAGACTATTTATATGTTTTATAAGAAGAAAATTAAGCAAAAACAAATACATTGTTATAACTGGTATCACTTTTTTCATCCTCATTTAACATCCATCAAATTGAGCAGTCTAATTATTTGATGAGACACATCTCCATTACCTAGTTTTATCCTCTAATTATGAAATGTTTGCATTACTACTGGTAATAGAGGAATTAGTTTACCCAAGCAAGAAATCAATAATTCAAACTTATAATTAAATTTTATTGTAATGAAAATGTGCATACATTATTGTGGATTCAATCTACTATTTCTTCTTAGTATTTATTTTCTAATCCATGCATAATTAAATATGCAAATTAAACTATCTAGTATCAATGATGTAGTTTTCTTACAATCAATAACGAAAGACAAAAAGCTCTATAGTTTTATGGATATACAATAAATATGAAGTTAATAAACACCCCCAAATATTTACCAAATGTGTCACTCACTACAAATCAATGCCAGTTAAGAAATGAGTTATCCATTTTCTTTACAGATGTCTTTGATATATTAATTTAAGTGTCAATTTTTTAACCATAATTATGTTTATGCATCACAAGCAGGACTTGTGGAGGCCAGGGTAAAAATTAATATCTAGAGATCTTTGTTCCAAATTCATTAATATTTCAAGGAAGTGACAAGCAGAGCGTTAAACTAAGAGTAGGGCTTATCTGAATGTGGGGTACCATGATAATTGCAACTATTTTTAAAAGATTTATGTCAAATCTACATAATCTCTTCCAGAAAACAGAAAAGAGAGAACTCTTCTCTATTTGTTAAATGAAGCTAGTATTACAGTGATATCAGAATCACACAGAGTAAAAGATGAAAAGCATAAACTAATATTTCTCATGAATAGAGACATGCAATCCTTATCAAAATATTAATAAATGGTACTCAGTAATATATAACACTATATACTATAAACAATAAGGATTTATTCCAGAGATACAAAACTAATTCATATCTAAGAAACAATCAGTATACTGCATGATATAAGGAGGCTAAAAATGAAAAATAATATAAAGTAATGCAGTGCAAAACATTTGGGGCCGAGCACAGTGGCTCACACCTGTAATCCCAGCACTTTGGGAGGCCAAGACAGTTGAATTATAAGGTCAGGATTTCAAGACAGCCTGGCTAACATGGTGAAACCCTGTCTGTACTGAAAATTCAAAAATTAGCTGCGCATGGTGGGGCAGCACACCTGTAGTCCCAGCTACTCAGGAGGGTGAGGCAAGAGAGTTTCTTGAACCCAAGAAGCAGAAGTTGCAGTGAGCCAAGATCGCGCCACTGCACTCCAGACTGGGTGACAAAGCAAGACTCTGTCTCAAAAAAAAAAAAAAAAATATATATATATATATGTATAAGTAAACACTTGCTGATGAAAGAGTAATGAAAATATTACAAGAAAAACAACAGCTAATACTACATTTAATAAAAGACCAGATGCTTTCATTCTTACATTGCAACAAGGCAATGATGTTTACTATGAACACTTACTTAACATAATGCTTAAAGTTTTAGTTACAAAAACACGGCAAAAGCTTCCAAACTTTTCTCAATCGGAAAGTATAATAACAATTTAACTCTCATCTGCCTACAACTCTTCTTATTTGTACATAACATGATTGTGGACGTAAAAAATCTCAAGAAACCAACGAACATAATTTTTCTAACTCCTATAACTAATAACTGGAGTTATTAGGTATTACATTTCTAACATAATGTTTCTAACTCCTGTAAATAATAACTGTGATACCTAGTTTGCAAAATACATAACAAATATACATTATTTACTTGCATTTGAGTATGTCAAAATAATTGTGGATACTGAAATTAAAAAAAGAAGTCATTACTCAAAAGGCACATGTTTACTGTAATCTAACAAAAATGTATAGAGTATTCATGCTTAATAGAACAAAACACCAATGAAAGAAACCAAAGATATATAAATAAATGAAGAGACACAGACTGTTAATATTTGGAAAATTCAAAATAGTCAAGTATCAATTCTCCCCCAATTGATATATGAGTTTAATGAAATTCCTATCAAAATACTAGCAAGATTTATTGTAGCTGTAGATAAGACTATTTTAAAAGTATGTAGAACAACAACAGATCAAGAAAAGAAATCCAATTTTAAAAAGTGGGAAAGAGAAATAAAGTGCGAAGAATTAGTGTCTTTGATTTCAAGACCCATTTTATGGATAGAATTATCAAGACTGTGTGGTATTGATGAGGCATAGGTATATAAAACAATGGAACAAATAGATAACCTACTCACACACTCACAAGAAGTCTCACGGTGTTCACAAAAACTACTTCAAAATGTATCATCGATTTTAATGAAAACTTAAAACTATAAAATATTCTAAATAAAAATAAAATACAAAGGAAATGTTTTAGGTTTTGGGTAAGGGTAAGCAAAGATCTGTTAGACTTAACAACAAATGTAAATCTATGAAATAAAAGTAACTGTGAATGGTACTTCATCAAAATTTAGAAAAATAAAAATAAACGAAAATATAGTGCTGCAAAAGGCCCTGTTAAGAGGTTGAAATGACAAGCTACAGATTTGGAGAAAATATTTACAAACCACATATTTAAAAATGTTAATATCTAGAAAGTGTAAAGAACTTTGATTAAACACTAGTAAAAACTTCTGATTACATAACTGGCAAATTATACAACAAAGCATTTCATCAGAAAGGATACAGGTGATAAATAAGTCCATGAACGGTGTTCAAAATTATTACATGTTAGGGAAATATAAATGAAACCACACATACTCATATGTGTATACATCTATCTGAATGTCCAAATAAGAGATAGACTGAATACCAAATAGTGGCTAGAATAAAAAAAAAAAAAAAAAAACAACGAGTAATTAGAGTGTTAGTAGAACAATAAAATGGTCAGTAAAAAAATTAAACAAAAAACTACCATATGATCCAGCAATTGCACTTCTGAACATTTATTTCAACATAAGAAAAATTTAAGTTCATACAAAAATTTATATACAAACATGAATATCAGCTTTATTGATAATAGCCTAAAGCTGGAATCAATTCAGATATTCTTAAATGGTGAATAAAGTATAATACATTCTTATAATGGAATACTATTCAGCAACCAAAAGGAAAAAATTGATATATCCATTTCTTCAGAGAATTATGCGACGGGGGAAATGTCAGTTATAAAAGGTTACATACTTGATATGGTTTGGCTCTGTGTCCTCACCCAAACTACATGTCAAATCGTAATCCCCAGTATTGGGAGAGGGTCCTGTTAGGAGGTGATTGGATCTTGGGGCCCAATATCCCCCTTGCTGTTGTCATGATAGTGAGTTCCTATGAGATATGGTGTAAAAGTGTGTATAACCTCCCTCTTCACTCTCTTCCTCCTGCTCCAGCTGTCCCGGATGTGTCTGCTTCCCCTTCACCTTCTGTCATGATTGTAAGTTTCCTGAGGCCTCCCCGACCATGCTTCCTGTACAGCCTGCAGAACCATGAGCCAAGTAAATCTCTTTTCTTTATAAATTGCTCAGTCTCAGTCCTTTATAGCAATGCAAGCATGAACTAATACAACACTATATGATTCTATTTTTATAACATTCTTAAGAAAAAATATTCTATCTTGATTGTATCAATGGCAGCATTCTGATCGTAATATTGTTTTGTAAGATCCTACCATTGGGGGAAGCAGTAAAAGATCCAAATAATCGCTTTGTTATTTGCATAACCACATAAAATTTTATAATTAATTAAATTTATTTTTAAGAAAGGAAACTAAAAAAGCCATTTTACTTATGAAAATAGACTTGAAAAATGATATAAATTATTAGTCAATAGTATTCCAGTCCACATACATTTCTAATCATGTATAAATCAGATAAAAATTATTCAAAGAACGAACTATTCAATATTAGTTAATATGTCAACGAAATTTAACTTAACAATGAGTACATTAAAAATTTGGAAGATTATTTTAATATTTGCAGAAAAAATAAAATTTCCTTCTGTTCTAGCTCAGAAATTAGTTCAAAACAAACACTTGCACACATATTAATAATCAGGAAATAAAAGGTAATGCTTAGCAACTCAGAAGCAGAAAAAGATTCCCTACATTTTTTAAGATGGTTAAAAATCTACAGCAAACATATGGAAAAGAGAAAAAGAAAAGCCATTCAGACCAAGTATTCCTGCTACATTTTACTACTGCAGTAAAAGAACTGGTAACATCTAAAATAATATAAAGTGAAATAAGAAGTATTTTAAGAGAATAAATAAACCTGCAATTATTAGTAGATGATATGATTATCGATATAGAAAAAAATACTGAGAAATTACAGAAACTGATTAGAAATTTTATCAGCTGTTTCTGCATACTGTGTTAGTATGTAATGTCTATTAGCAATAACCAACTGCACTACATCAAAAATAAGATAACCATGACAAGAGTATCACTTCTTTCAAGTTTGAACAAATTAATTTAGTAAACAAAATTAGACACTCTATAGATAAAAATATTTATCTCTATAAAATAGATTGAATTAAGGAATAAACATTGCATATTTTGGGATGAGTGAAACTATGCTATAAAATATCCGAATTTGCATGGATATAGATAACAAAATCAGCAAAATATAAATAAAAATTCTGCTATTTTTTTAAACTAAATACATCTATTTTAAAACTTACAAGGTGTCTGAGTCTCCTGACGAGGTCCTACTCTGTGAATAAGCAAGAGTGAGAAAAATGTGGACTGCGACATTTAAGGAGAGAAAAGTCATCTTTTTAGCAAGTAAGATTATTTATTAAGGAAACAAAATTATATGTGGACTAAGAGCATCGTTGTTCATTAACCCAGGGGCAGGAGATATAGAATTTACAAGGAATGTGGCAGTACAGGTGAAAATTGGCTGCTAGGCTTCTATTGACAATGAAAACGCTCTTTTGCGTGAGTGTTAATACCCGAAAGTCTTTTTTTTTTCTTTGCTATCAAATTTAACTTTTGTAATAATGAGAATTTATGATTTAAAGTAACAAAAGGAGAGTCACACATTCTTTCTCATGCAAACTTCTCAAATGATATACACGAGGAAACAGACATGTAGGAAATTTAAGACATTGTCTCAGGGGCATTAAAATAAATTGTGACAGATTGACAGATCTGAGAATGGACATCCTCTGATAGGTATCTCCTGATATCTATTTCTCTTTTATTTCTACCAAATTAAATGATGTGTGTGCGCGCGCTCGTGTGTGTGGTTGTGTATGTGTGTGTTTTAATTTGTGACCATATTTCTACCACTGCATTTGATCTAAATAATTTATTCTCAGCTGGAAGGCATATTAGCAATTGTGGGAATCATTTTTTTCTAACTACAGATTTATCTGCCACCACGACTTGTCTCTGACCACCACCACATGGTCCAATTCAATGATACATCAGAGTCTGTGCATAATCCTGAGAGACAATTTTATTGTCTGTCACAATTAAATGAGGTAATGAGGTAAAAATGTGATCACGTTTATTAAGGAAGAATCAGACAACTCTCACAAATAACCGGTTAACTTTTGAAGATATAAAAGTCAATTTTATTCTGATTAATTTGATCATTGATTGTTTCATTCAACTTTTGTTGACTTCCTGTTACTATGTCTGGTGTTGAGCACACAAAGGTGATAGATAGAATTCAGGGAAAAGAGTGGAACATTGAAAAGAGCTAAAACCAACCATGAGGCTACTCCCAATACTGAATATGATGAGAACTGAGCGATTATTTTTCCTAAGTATGTTTCCTTTAGCTATTGTAGCTAATTACAAGTTTACTGGCCTAAAACAATACAAATGTATTATTTACAGTTTTGTATGTTAGTAGTTTGACAAGGATGTCACTGGACCCTGTCAAGATGTTGACAAGGCTGCTTTCCTTTCTGGGGTCTTCAGAGGAAAATCCTTTTTTTTTTTTTTTTTTGCCTTTTGTAACTGCTAGAGGATGCCCATATTATTTGATATTTGATTCATCTTCACTTTTCTCCATTTTTCTCCTGCAGAAACCTTCCATCTCTATAACCTTGTTTATATAGTCATATCCCCTTCTCACCACAGCCAGGAAAGGATCTTAACCTTTTGAGGATTCATGTGATTAAATTTAGTCCACCTGAATGATGCAAGATAATTGTTCCATCTTAAGATGATTCAATCAATCGCATCTGAAAATCCTCTATTGCCACTCAAGGTAACATGTTCATAGGTTGGGAAATTATTATGTGGACATTTTGGAGAGGCCATTATTCTGCCTCACACACGGGGTGAAGGAAGAGAGCTTCGTGATTTGGTGATTAACACATGCTCAGTTGAACGTTATGGAGTTTATATCAGTCCCATTACCATTGCTACGAAATCACAGAAGCATGAAAAAGTAATGAAGAGTTAAAACAAAGAGTTTAAAATAGGATGGTTATGGGTACAATGGATTGGAGTGAGATGAGACTGATAAACTCTTTCTGAAAGTGTAGCTACTATTCAAAAACACAGATTCAACAAATTAGAAATAAATCCTAATTTATTTCTATCGTTTTGGTTTCGTTCATTATTTCCATTTAGTTCGCTTAAAACCTTAACTGGAGATTTCCTAGTTTGTTGTTGTTAAACTAAGAGAAGAGACCAGTACAAGAATAAAAGAACAAAATAGATTCACAGCATTCATTCTGCAACTCTTTTGAATACCACCTGTTTTCACTGATTTTTTAACTCTATGTAGTAAAATTTGACAAAAGATTTCACAAGTAATAAACACATCAACCTTATTGCTTTCTGTCTATCTTACACCATATTGTGTATGGTTAACTTAGAATGGTATATTTTGTTTTCGAAAATACAGCTGCCTTTTGGATATTTATGTATCTTTTTGTATTTGTAAGATTTGATGACTCTTCTAAATTGACAACATTTGCAATGATAGAATGTCAGAGGTTTTCACTTAAACATACAGCAAATGTATTTTATAGATATTTGCCTTTTAAAGTCTATAACTCATATATTAATAGATGAATTTGTTTTTCTTAGTGTTGTATGAGAGAGTTGACTATAATTTCTGTACTGAGGAATAATCTTCTTAAACTGAATTACTGCTTCCAACATATTACAAGTCTGCATATACTGGAATAAAGACACATTTGGGTGAGACAGGCAGAATACTAGATTTACTTTAGATAATCACAATTAAGGCAAACATTTAAAAAATATATTTAACATATAATTCATAGTTTTAGTAGCATATTAATAAGTTATTAGTCATTTTTGGAATGAGGACTTAGGACCAAAAAAAAAAAATAACATTAATACAGACTTTCAAACTATAAAGAATGTTTCCATGGTGATAATTACATGTAAACTTGGAGGAATGGCAATAATGTTACTTCTACTTATTACACAAGGACAAACATTTTCTTAAATGAAATATTTACAGAGAGCCAACAGTCATTGTTTTTGACACTGATACTATTTTTCCTCAGAAACTACATTATAGAATTAGATACAAACTTTTATCATAATATTGTATTTTTTCAATGACCTTGTTTCAAATAATACAATTGAAGCCTGTTAAAATCCTGGAACCCATTATTTTTCTTTCCCTATCACCAGACACAAATACATAGCCATTTACCCTTGTGTCCCATTCCTGAAAGTAAACTTAACAGGTGTCAATATTAGGTAACACATTCAACATTTCTTCCCTGGAGAAATAGAACCTAGAGAAAATACTATCTTGGGATTCCCCACATTAAAAGCGCTCCAAAATGAGATTTTAGAGTTTGTGCTCAAACATATGAACCAAATCTATTTAAACAGTTGAAGAAAAATTTCAACACCGAGCGTGGTTAAAATTATATACAAATTTAAAGAAGCTCTAAAGAAATGGGAATGATAAAAGATGCAGAAGAATACTTTTTTAAAAGTATAATTTGAATAGTTAAAAGCACTTGAAAATAAATTTTATTAATGAAAGAATATTAGAATACTACATAAAATAAACAGGGAATAAAACGTATGCTTTGACATCAAAGATAATTTGTAAGAAAAATTATTTAGTAGCAAGATTAAAAATAAAGTTGAGCAAGTCTAACAAAAGTTAGGACAAAAAGAATGCCAGAACGTGTGATGCTAGACTGAAGTTACCAATAAATGGCAAAATAGGTGAAAGGAAGTGAAATCCACCAAATAATATCACTGAGAAATATCACGAACAAGTTGTGAAGAAAAATCATGTCACCTACAAGGCAGTAAGAATTAGAATGGCATTTGGCCACTCACCAGTATATGGGATGATCAAAAGCAATACTTTCAAGATAAGGAGAAATCACTTTAAGTAATGAATTCTCCAACCAACAATTGGGTAAAATTAATACATAAGGTAAGAATAAATAAGTGACTGACTGGCAGGAAGGTCTTCTCATGATTATCGTGAATATAAATTAAAACAAATAAAAGCAAGTGTAAAAAAGTAGAGAGCTATAATAATTATAAATTCAATTACGACCTGTATTAGCCTGTTTTTACGCTGCTGATAAAGACATAGAAGAGCCTGGGCAATTTACAAAAGAAAGAGGTTTAATTGGACTTACAGTTCCTTGTGGCTGAGGAAACCTCACAATTATGGCAAAATGCAAAGAGGAGCAAGTCCCATCTTACATGGATGGCAGAATGAGGAAGATGCAAAAGCAGAAATCCCTGATAAAACCATCAGATCTTGTGAGACTTATTCACTACTATGAGAACAGTATGGCGGAAATCGCCCAAATGATTCAATTACCTCCCACAGTGTCCCTCCCACAATATGTGGGAATTATAGGAGTATAGTTCAAGATGAGATTTGAGTAAGGACACAGAGCCAAACCATATAATTCTTCCCCTGATCCTTGACAAATCTCACGTCCTCACATTTCAAAGCCATCGTGCCTTCCCAACAGTCCCCCAAAGTCTTAACTCATTTCAATGTTAACTCAAAAGTCCACAGCCCAAAGTCTTATCTGAGACAAGGCAAGTCCCTTCTGCCTATGAGCCTGCAAAATCAAAAGCAAGCTAGTTATTTCCTAGATACAACGGGGGAACAGACTTTAGGTAAATGCAACCATTCCAAATAGGAGAAACTGGACAAAACAAAGGGGAGACATGGCCCATGCAAGTCTGAAATCCAGGGGGGAAGTCAAATCTTAAAGATGCAAAATGATCTCCTTTGACTCCATGTCTCACGTCCAGGTCATGCTGATGCAAGAGGTGTGTTCCTACGCTCTTGGGCAGCTCTGCCCCTGTGGCTTTGCAGGTATAGCCTCTCTCCTGGCTGCTTTCATGGTTTGGCATTGAGTGTCTGTGGGTTTTCCAGGCACACAGTGCAAGTTGTTGGTGGATCTACCATTCTGGAGTCTGGAGGACACTGGCCCTCTTCTCACAGCTCCATTAGGCAGTGCCCCAGTAGGGACTCTGTGTGGAGGCTCCAAGTCCACATTTCCCTTCTGCACTGCCCTAGCAGAGGTTCTCCATGATCATCCCGTCCATGCAGCAAACTTCTCCCTGGGCATCCAAGTGTTTTCATACATCTTTGGAAATCTAGGTGGAGGTTCCCAAACCTCAGTCTTGACATCTGTGAACCCACAGACTTGATACCACATGGAAGCTGCCAAGGCTTGTGGCTTGCACCATCTGAAGCCACTGCCTGAGTTCTGCGTTGGCCCCTTTCAGCCACGGCTGGAGTGGCTGGGATGCAAGGCACCAAGTCCCTAGACCACACACAGCTCAGGGACCCTGGGCCTGGCCCAGGAAACCACTTTTTCTTCCTATGTCTCTGGGCCTGTGATTGGAGGGGCTGCCGTGAGGACCTCTGACATGCCCTGGAAACATTTTTTCCATTGTGTTAGGAATTGACATTTGGCTCCTCATTACTTATACAAATTTCTGCAGCAGGCTTGAACTTCTCCTCAGAAATGGGATTTTCTTTTTTATTGCATTGTCAGGTTGCAAATTTTTCAAACTTTTATATTCTGTTTCCCTTTTGAAACTAAATGCTTTTAACGGCACCCAAGTCACCTCTTGAATGCTTTGCTGCTTAGAAATTTTTGCCGCCAGGTACCCTAAATCATCTCTCTCAACCTCAAAGTTCCACAAATCTTGAAGGCAGGGGAAAATTGCCACCAGCCTCTTTGCTAAAACATAATAAGGGTCACCTTTGCTCCAGTTCTCAACAAGTTCCTCATCTCCATCTGAGACCACTTCAGCCTGGATCTTATTGTCTATATTGCTATCAGCATTTTGCACAAAGATATTCAACAAGCTTCTAGGAAGTTCCAAACTTTTCCACCTTTTCATTTCTACTTCTGAGCTCTCCAAACTCTTCCAACCTCTGCCTGTTACTTACTTCCAAAGCAATTTCCATATTTTCAGGTATCTTTTCAGCAAGCCCCATTCTACTGGTACCAATTTATTGTATTAGTCTGTTTTCATGCTGCTGATAAAGACATATCAGAGACTGAGAAATTTGCAAAAGAGAGAGGTTTAATTGGACTTACAGTTCCACATGGCTGGGGAAGCCTCACAATCATGGCGGAAGGCAAGGAGGAGCAAGTCCTATCTTCCAAGGATGGCAGCAGGCAAAGGGAGAATGAAGAAGATGCAGAAGCAGAAACTCCTGATGAAACCATCAGATCTCATGAGACTGATTAACTACCACGAGAACAGTATGGGGGAAACTGCCCCCATGATTCAATTATCTCCCACTGGGTCCCTCCTGCAACATGTTAGAATTATGGGAGTAAAATTTAAGAGGAGATTTGGGTGGGGACACAGAGCCAAACCATATCATGACCTAAACTAAGGGTATAATTGTCTTTAAATAACTGACAAAAATAGAGAACATAAAAATATATAAGATGTTTTAAAAATAAAAACTAAAAGATAACATGGATTTTATAAATTTCAATATGGAAATATAAATATCACATAATTTCCTATTAACGCTATGAAGACATAAACTTCACATAGCTGTGAGAAGGAAATAGACCTCTGGAGTAATGACTCTGGGTGGACAAAGTGTGTTTGCATGTATTTGTGGTGGATCATGTGGCCTTGGTGTTCGTATTGGTGATAGTAAGGAGAATTTGACTAATCAGACTGTTTTGGCAATGTCAGTAGAAATTGAACAAATTTAATACACAAGATTAAAAAGTATAAATCAAATAGTTTATATCCAAGGAATTTTTATCGAACCACATATACAAAAAGGAACTCATATATTCAAAAACTCAGGATATATGGTACCAGTGAATGTTTCTTTAAAACTAAACACATATGCATGATATTAAAATCTAGCTATCTAATATCTTCATGAATAAGCCACAATAAACTACCAAATGCTGAGCTTTGGACACTTTAACATAGAGACCAAGGTTAAATATTTTTGAGACACCTTTGTATACATCATCATCACCACCAACAAAAATAATATAGTAATAAAAATGAACAAGTGTGAGAGTGAGAACAAGAGAAAAAAAAGGCAGAAGTTGGAGAGATTGGTAGATGTGAAGTATAGTGTCACTGTATTTTTTTTAATATCAAATGATACTTGATATAGAACAACAAGGCAGACTTTATTCAGGACCATCAATATAGGTGTAGGGACAAGGCAGTGAGATTGTGTAGCGGGAGGAGAGAAGTTGGATGCAGCTCAAAATGCAGCTGGACGAGCAGGAATTTATAGCCAAAAAGCAGGGTGAAGCACATGAAGGAAAAATTATTAAGAGGAAACATCAAGGATTCTGACCACACCTGCCTAGCAGAATTATTGCTGGTGACAGGCCAGTATGATCAGATATCACCCGGGGGATGGTGGAAGGTGAAAAGGCCAGTCAGGTATAAAGAGCGTTTGAGGGTGAAGAGTTCTTGCAACATTTTTGCTAAAACTAAATTTTATCAGGAATTACACAGATGAGCCTAAGAGAAGGTTCAGGAAACGAACTAAAGTTAGGTCAAGTAAAGAATCTTTGTTAATACAAATTTTCTTACCTTATTTGTGGGGATTTACTATACAATGAATGCCATTAATAACTTTAAGAATTTGTTTGAAAGATTTTGCTTCGGTTTTCTTTAAATATTTCTTATTAATCATCATAAAATTAGTTGTCAGAAAGATTAACATAAAAAACAAAATTAAATCTAACTTGTAATAGGAAAAATGCAAGTTCAGCTTTTATAATACTACTTATTTAAAAAGTCAACAGATCTAAATTAATTGAACACAAAATACATGTATACATTAACTGCAATTATAGACATAATGTACAAATTTTAAAATTTGCTAAAAAATAAATACACATGCAACACAGAGAAAAAAATTTCATATAACATCAAATAGAAAACCACAAAGAATAAGAATAAGAAGAAAGAGTAAGACAAAATTTTGTTTTCTGCTGGAGACTTCCACTGTCTCTTTTTCCTGTCTCATGTACTTCAGTTAATGTTCTATAAATTCTTTTCTGGACTGGGTTGGGCCACACCCAATGCTTTTCCTAGATAGCTCTGTTGCTTTTTCAAATATATAATCCACATTTTTTACAGGAAGAAATTTAAGACTCCAGGGTAGTGAAGTTTGATCACAGTATTGGAAGGGTTCTTAAAGGAAATACAGTAGGAGCAGGCAGGCGGCAGAGATCAGATAACATTGGCTGCAAAATGTCTCTATACCACCAAAAATTTACAGTTTTTCCAGCTAGAGCACAGGTGGAACTTCCACCTTCTATCAAAGTCACGCCTAGATTTTGTATCCTCCGAGTGTGGGTTCCTGAGACACATAGAATTATAATTTACAACTCCATCAATCAGTATCAGGAAAATTGGTCAGGATGAAATATCTCTAAAGCTTTACAATTTCATGTCAAATAAAATTTTTTTCTCAATCTGTCTGTGGAATCTTCTAGAAGTTATCTGCTATAAAATTAATTAAGTGGATGTGACTCCCACTTCATGCAGTAAAATTATTTGAGAACTTTCAAGAAACATTGTGACTTGGAAATATTTCATGATCACTCCTATATTATTTGGGACTTTTCAGTCCAAGAATGTTGTACTCCACCTTTAGCCTAAAACTGGCGGTAGAGTGCCTGCATTGCTGACTAAATGAATATGTAACGCTCATCCTTCAGATTCCTAGTGACATTAAAGTATTCCTACAAATTAAATATTATTTTCCACACATGTAACGATCAAAGTCCCTTTGTCAAAATTGGTTCACCCACTTGAGAGAATTTAAGACATAGGGAATGAGAATCAAATGTGATTTTTAAGTCAAATAAATATTTTTACAAAACAATAATTTGAATATTGTATTATATTCATTATATAAGCCTTGCAAAGTGGCAAATACTAAAAATTGTTTGTTTTTATATAGGAAGAAAAAAAACTTAAAACCAGGAAAAGTTAAGATTACTTCATGGTAATTCAAAAGGCCCTAAATTTTAATAACATTTGATTTTATGTGTCATAAGAGAAAATAGAAGACAAGAAAAAGAAAGATAACCTCTATCTCCCTAATAAATCTGGAAAAAAGTCTAAAGAGTAGTAGCTTACTTAGGGAATAAAAGCAGGCTTATTCTACTTTATTTGCCAAGAAGAAAAATAAAAGCACAGAAAATTATGTAGGAGAAAGCATACTGTGTCTCTGACTACAAGTCAGATGGCACTTCCAGAATCCAGAAATCTCCCAGTAAGTAGTCTTTTATCTAATGAGAGTTAAAAGAAATGCTTTGGGCCTGTTTTAGCAATGTTAAAGTCTCTGTTGTTTGCATTGTAGCACTGGTAATTGTCCTAACCTGAAAAGAAACTATTTTAGCTACAAAAATTAAGAAATTTTATTTCCCTTAGATAATCTTAAAAACAATCTTGAACATTAATATGATATGTATCTTTATAATATTTACATAATATTCCACTTACAGAAAAACAAGATTAGAAAATATTCTGTCAAATATTGACATTATTCTAGGGTTATTGGAATTTGTTATATTTTTGTTATTCCCTTTAAAAATGATTATTTAAAAAGGGTTCTTTAAAATTATTATTAAAAAAATGGGTACTAATGTAAGCCTTTCCCTATTATAGATGATACTGGTGTATTTTAAATTGTTGCTGGCTCTTTTTTCTTTAACCATCAATCACTTGCAAATAAATTACTATATCCAGACACTTCTAAAATGCTTTCTCCTTAATTTAGTACAAACATACTGTTATATAGCATCATTCTGTTTATCCCAGTTGCAAACACTAAGGTGTTGTTGTTGTTTTTTTTTAATCTTTAAATACGACAAGTTAAAATCAGAATGACTCCTTATTTAACAATTGTATGTCACAAATTTGTGATGTTATGCTAAAATGATGAAAAGTTTAGAAATGTAGGCATTATTAATCAAGAAAATAAACTGATATTGCATAGACAACATTCTTAAGATGTTCAAAATAGCTTCAGAATGGTTTGTTTGCTTAGAATGTCTACAAATATAGTTTATAGAGTAGATTCAAGACCTATGGAAACAATGTAAATATGAGTTGAAAGTTTCATAATATTATAGAGTTTCAAAACAAACAAACAAAAATACCCACTAAATAAGTGTATCAATCTTCAAGAAATATATTAATAGAATATTATTTGCTAGCTATATTCCCCCAAAATATGTCCAGCCTAATTTTAAAAGACTGAAGCAATGAGACTTCCTTTAAATATCCCAGGACGCTGTCCCATGGTCCAATTCTAAATATTGTTAGGAATTTTGTTATATACATGTGAAACCTCGGAACATTTTTATGCTTTGTGTCAGCAAATTGCTGTTCACAGACAACTTGATTAAAAAAAAAAAAGTGCCTGATATAGAATCAGATGATTGAATATTCATGCTGTATTTTGCATAATATTTGTCAGTTATTACCATTCTGAATATTATGTACTTATTTCCATGACTCATCTTCCTATATTATGATTTTACATAGTTTGTAAATAGAGTTACTGTGAACTGTATCATAATGGCTGAAAATGGAAGGTTTAGAAGTTAAATGCAATCAAGCAAGACAGATTAATTTTAAAAACTTGCACCCTAGGATGGTTTTCAAAGATGATGAGCTTTTTTTATTGTTTCTGTGATGTGACTACTAATTGTTATAATAACAGATTTGACATTCCTCAACAAATGATTTCAGGAAATTGTCAGTGTATGTGAGACCAAATGTTTATTTGCTTGTGCTTCGTGGACTCCACCCACACATCTAAATATACACAATATATACAAGCACACAAATATGTCTATATATCTACATATTGTGTGTGTCTGTATATCTTTATTCATTTTCTATTTCAGCAACAGTATAACCACAATACAGATAAAGACAGTAAGGAGAGGAGAGATTAAAAATTTCTTTTTTTTTTTTTTTTTTGAGACGTAGTCTTGCTCTGTCGCCCAGGCTGGAGTACAGTGGCATGGTCTCAGCTCACTGCAAGCTCTGCCTCCCTGGTTCACACCATTCTCCTGCCTCAGCCTCCCGAGTAGCTGGGACTACAGGTGCCCGCCACCATGCCCGGCTAATTTTTTTGTATTTTTAGTAGAGATGGGGTTTCACCATGTTAGCCAGGATGGTCTCAATCTCCTGACCTCGTGATCCGCCCGTCTCGGCCTCCCAAAGTGCTGGGATTACAGGCATGAGCCACCGTGACTGACCGAGAGATTAAAATTTAAGTTGAAAGCATCTCTACTCAAAATAGTAACTAAAGTCATACCCGAAACTATTGTTGGATTGTCAGGAAAACAAAGTGAGGGCCTAGGAAAATGTATGGATGCAACGCTATTTAAAGGAAGAAAAAATAAGAATCTGTAAGGAAATCAAAATGAATGGGCCAGAGAGGTAACAGAGAACATAGGAGGGAGGTATGATAAATACCAAATGGAAGTTTGCCTGGTGCTAGAAAGTAGGTAGATTTGAAGTGAATGAATCTCACCTTGAAGCTTCATGGGCTCTGTGGCATTACGTGTCCTTCTAGATGTCTCTAAGCCTCATTTTCACCTCTTGCAAAAGAAAAGAAAAGAAATGAAAAGAAAAGAAAAGAAAAAAGGCATAGATAACTATGTCACTAATTTGTATTGTGAACTAAGTATGATCGTATTTAAATATTTAAAACCATCATTGATGACTTTGAAATTTAAAGCCATCGTTGATATAATTTGGTTGTATATATCATTAGTCCTATTATTATATTCATGTAAGAAATGTCAATTTGCCATGATCCAAGTGAAGAATAAGTGACTGTGAGAAACTAGAATAATGTATTTGGCTAAATCTAGGAGAAAGGAACTCTAGTTATATAAGATTCTTCCATGTATACTACGTGTGGTGCATTATGCTTCCTGTAGAATTTTTCACTCCTTTGGAATTTAGCTCAACAATAGAACCAAGTAAGACAGTGACATATACAAGGAATGAATGAACTAATTATGCTAAATCTTACTCAGAACATTTCACCAGTTTGCATTTTGTGAATAGCATCCTTGAAATTATTTCTAAATAGTCATAGTTTATTCACTATTTTTTTTTGCTTTCCATATATACAAGTTTGAGAATGACATTAAGGCTAGTCAAAGAATCATCTCATCCACTAGATCACTTTGTAAGTATGCTTGCTTTTATTCTGTCTTCCTATCATTATTATTTTGTCATTGTATGTCCATAAAAGTTAAACTATTTAGCTGGATCAGCTCTGACCTTTAAGGTGAAAAGGGTGGGGTGGGGAGTAAGTTCAACTAATACATTATACACTTATTTGGTTAAAAAAATATGAGATTTATTAACATTTCTGTTTTATGTGCATCGAGTTTTTCTTGTGTATGATTACTTTAGAATAAAATTTCATGGTGTTTATTTACATAAAACCCTGAAAGGTCAAGCTTTTTTGAGATCTTCTCAGTTATAGTTCAGAAACACATTGTTATTTGCATTTTTTCATAATGTTAAATGTCAATATGTCTGTAGGCAGACAACCAGTTCCCTCCCATCATAATATCACATAAAGAATGGAATTAAAAATGCACGCTCAAATTAGTGAACCAGAAAAGGAAGTGCCTATTGTTCCTTTTAGTGATAAGGCACATAAACATGGACTCAGAAGGCCAAAGATTTGCTACCACTGGGTTGTGTTACTACACAGAGGGAAGAATGATGAGTTAAGACAAATTACACATGGTTAATAAGATAATGGTTTACATTCTAAATCTAGTTTTGTGATTAAAATAAGCACTTCTATGTAATATGAAGAGCTGGCAGTGTTCTATGGGCTAAAAAAGTTGTCAAACTTAATATGACTGACTCTGGGTATCTGGCATTCACATCCTTCACAAAGAAGAACCAAAATAGTGAGTAGATAAATCAAACTTACTATAACGAATCCTAGGGATAACAATGTAATTCAAGAGAGGAATGACAGGAAGCACCTAGGCCAAGGAAGGGGAGGTAAGCACTACAGCCTGTGTGTCCTGGGTTGGCTGGGAGCACAAGGAGTTCTCCAATGTTTAAAAAGGGTAAGTGAGAGATCCTGAGTGGTCAGTCCCCATCCCCACCACAGACTCCTGCAGTCTTAGCCATGGGAAAGTCTCTGGACTATCTTGGGCCCTAACACTAACTAGGGAACTGCCTGAAGACAACACAAAAGCATTATTCCGAAGAGGGAGATCACACTGGGTCTCACACTTTCCAAAAACCTAAGGAGCTGCAGCATGGTACCATTTTGAGGGCCCAGCCTGATAGGGACCAGGCTGCATCCTGCCCTGGAGCCCCACAGCTCGTGCATCTCCACATCCCTGGAGTCCCACTATCTCTTACGCACAGCTGCTGCCACTGTTGGCTCTACGACCAGGCCCAAAGCACAAGCCATTAGCAGTTACCCGCTGTTCTCAGCAACAAGGCCACAGTGCATTTACACACCCTCTGATGCAGGCTGCTCCCACCTGCCACTGCCACTGCTGTTTCCAACTGAGCATTGCATGGGATTTTGGGTAGCTCCCTGCCTCTGCCCACCACGGCCAGTGCCCATACACACAACCCAGGGGCCTGAGGACATCTTGCCCTGTCCTGCAATGTTCCACCAGCTCAGGAGAACACAATCCAATGGCCATAGAATTGCTTTGCCCTGTTCACCACTGTTGGCATCTAGAAACACCTCCTGGGGGCCTAAGAATGGGCCCACCAAGTCTGCCACTACCAGCACAGCTGGCCTCTACCTACACACACTACCTGCAGTCTTGGCGACTAGTCCACCTGGCCCATCACAACCACCACCAACACCAGCACAAAACTCTTAGGAGCCAAAGGTTGTCCTACCACTACTGTTGCCATCGCCCATAACATACCAGCTTCCGGGGGCTTGAGAGTCCACCCACCCTCCTTACCCACCACTGCCACTACCAGCACCTAAGCAAGCTATCTGAAGGCCCAGTAATCAACCTGTCTGAACATTTGTGTCAGCAAATGCCACTCAAAGAAACAAAGACAGACATGCGCAGCCACTGCCACCACCGGAGCCCAAGGACTGGCCCATATGGAGCTCCTTTCCCAGTCAAACTTTACCACAGCCTCCACTAACAATCACAGACTAAGACACTGAAGAAATCACGAACACGATTGACTTTGTTTATAGCCAAAAAAATAAATGAATAAATAAATAAATAGACTATACTAATATACTCAACCAGAATCAAAGCCAAAGTGCCCTACCCAACCAGCACCCATGGATATATCTTCGAGGAAAAGTCCTCCGCTATAAGAGCAAGTCTCAAAAATCAGAAGAAACACCTGTTACACCATATGCACAGATATCAATGTGAGAACATAAGAAACATGTTAAAAAACAAGGAAATGTGACCCTCTCCAAATGAACACAATTATTCTCCAGTGACCAATTGCATTGAAAAAGAAATGTATAAAATTCAAGCATAAAAATGGACACATAGACCAATGCAACAAGCTAGAGAACCTAGAAATAAATTCACATATTTACAGCCAGCTGATTTTCAAAAGAAGCACCTAGAACATACATTGGGAAAAGGGTATCCTCTTTAATAAGTTGCCCTGGGAAAACGGAATATTCATATGCAGAAGAAAGAAACTGGGCCATTGATCTCCTACCACATACAAAATCAACCCCAAATGGATTAAAGACTAAATTTTAAGACCTCAGACTATAAAACTACTAGTAGAAAACATAGGCAAAAATTCTTCAGAACATTGGGCTAGGCAAAGATGTCAAAAGTATTAGCAACAAAAACAAAAAACAGACAAATGGGACCATATTAAACTAAAAAACAACTGCAGAGTGAAGGAAACAATGGAAACAATCAACAACAAAAAAAAAACCAGACAACTCGCAAAATGGAAGAAAATATTTGCAAATTATTCATTAGGCAGGGGATGAATATGCAGAATATATAAGGAACTCAAACAAGTCAAGTAAAACAAATAAATAAATAATTCCCTGAAGAAATGAACAAAGACTATGGATAGACAGTCCTCAAAAGAAGACGTGCAAATGGCTAACAGGTATATGAAAGATTCTCAACATCACTAATTATCATGGAAATGCCAATTAAAACCACATGAGATATTATCTTTCTCCAGTTAGAATGACTGTTACTAAAAAGACAAAAAAACTGGCCTGATGCAGTGGCTCACACATGTAATTCCAGCACTGTGGGAGGCCGAACTGGATGGATTACCTGAGGTCAGGAGTTCAAGACCAGTCTCACCAACATGGTGAAACTCCATCTCCACTAAAAACACAAAAATACAAAAATTAGCTGGACATGGTGTCGGGTGCCTATAATCCCAGCTATTCAGGAGACTGAGGCAGGAGAATCACTTGAACCTGAAAGGCAGAGGTTGCCACGGACCAAGATGGAGCCACTGCACTCTAGCCTGGGTGACAGAGCAAGACTCCCGCTCAAAAACAAACAAACAAACAAACAAAAAAACTATAAATGCTGGTGAGGATGTGGAGAAAAGGGAACTCATACATTGTAGTAATTTAAATTAGTACACGTACTATGAAAAACAGTATGAAGATTTCTCAGGAAACTGAAAATAGAGCTACCATGGGATTCACCAGTCACACTACTGGGCATTTATCCAAAGTAAAGGAAATATGTACACCAAAGAGATACCTGCACCTTCCTGTTTACTGTAGCACTATTCACAATAGCAAAGATAGGGAATCAAGATGAGTGTCCATCAAAGGATACAAAATAATACCATATCATGTCATTTGTAGAAACAGAAATAGAACTGGAGGAAATTATGTTAAGTGCAATAACCCAGACATACAAACATAAATATCATATGTTCTCACTCATATGTGAGAAATAAAAGTTGATTTCATAGAGGCAGATATTGTAATGATAGATACTAGAGGCTATTAAAGGCATGTGTATGGGGGAGGGTGATGTGAAAAGAGGTTGATTAATAAATACAAACCTACAGTTAGATAGAAAAATTAAATTCTGAGGTTGGATAACAGAGTAGTGTGACTATAATTAACAATAAGATATTGAGTATTTGAAAATAGCTAGGTGAGAGGATTTGAAATGATCTCAACACATAGAAATGATAAATACTGGAGATGATGAATACCTTAAATACCCTGACTTGGTCATTGAACGGTCTATGCACATAATCAAATATCACATGTACCCTATCCATATGTACAAACATTATGTATCAATAAAAAATGTTGTCAAGCTTAACCATGTCTACTATTTGTATTCGTTATTAATTATTCCATTTCTTGTGTCTCATATTTTACCATCCACAGAGTAGCATATATTTCCAATTTAATTTCATCATTTACTGATATATAGGCATCATTATTGGATTCTTCATATTAATTCATTTTTAGACAGAATCATATTGAAAACAAAATCAAAATAATACATTTCAAGTTCACATTTTATTGCTATGCATATTGAAAATATAGAGGATTACAAATATTTATTTATGCAAGCACTATGGATGTATTGCCAACGAGACATATTTATACTGCAGGTATCTTTTATTTTGACCAGATGTGTCAAACAAACAGTATTTCTAAATCTCTTTAGATATAGTGATCGATTTCCAGTTTGCCAAAATCCCCAACGTTCTCTTATGTCTACTGACTATTCTGCTTTAATAAATACATTATTTTATTGTAGGCATTTGAGTTGAGCAACCTTACTTTTTTTCCCATCAAACTTGAAGACATAGCTATTATACATACGCAATCAGATTAAAGACACTATACAGTAAGTGACAAAAAATGTTTATGTGTTTTGGGAAAATTAACTATGGAAATATTTAATTAGTTATTTAAATAAGAAACTTTAAATCTAGTTTCAAAATTGGTGTGTCTTTTGGAAAATTGGTAACAGCTATAATAAAATTCCCACAAGTAATCTAGATTTTCAACAGATTATTAATATTATTTATATATTTTAAATCTATATAAGAGATGTGGTTATACATTTAAAGACAATATATAAAAGTACAAGTTTTATAATATTGCTTAAAAATGGGCACATCGTCAATGAACTTCTTTGGAAATCAAAACCAATTGCTGCCAAGTGAATTTTCACTTCTCAACTTGGTAAGGGGCTAGTATTTTGATTAATATTGTAATCCTTCAGAATTATTAATATACTTATTGAAACATAAACTAATAATGCTAAATTTTAATTATAGACTGTGGTTCTTTTCTTAGTTGCTTTGGGTAAACTGGGAGAAAAAAAGGAAAAGACAAAAATAGCATAAGACAAAGTAAAACAGCAACTAATTAGCCAATTTTATGATACTCCTGGAGTTAACCCCAGTGGAATCTATTGAAGAAACAGAAGAAATGCTTACAAAACGATTATGCTTAAGTACTCGTATGTGCAATTTTCTTGTTCCATTAAAATTAATTTTGGATACAATAAAATGTTCTTTTCACTCTCCTATTTACCACTACAAATAATATTGACATAAACTTTTGTTTTCAAAAACAAGAGTATGATGGACATAAAAATCATGATTTTTAGAAAGTCTGAAACAAAGCCAACATTTCTCCTCAATCTTACATCAAACGGTAGTATTTAAACGTTTTATTCTTCTATATAAGTGAGTGTGCGTGTTTACCTTAACCAAGGACGTTATGAAATGGCTAGTAATTAATATTTTGATTTATAAATAAAGGCCTGAGGAGGGAAAAACTAATATAGATACGTATCTCTTACTCCTGTATTAGCATGCCAGGTCTGCCATGACAAAGTAGCACAGACTAGATAGCTTAAGCAACAGAAATTTATTTTCTCACAGTTCTGGGTGCTAAAAATTCAAGATAATGTTGCATTTGTTTCTTCTGGGGACTGTCTTCTGCTCTTACAGTTGGCCTTCTCGCTGTGTCTTTACAAGGTCTTGCTTCTGCGTATGTCTGCATCCTAATTTCTTCTCCTCATAAGGACACAAATCATATTGAATTAGATCCCACTCTCATAATTTCATATTAATTTAACGACCTCTTTAAAGATCTTATCTCCAAATACAGTCATATTCTGATGAGCTGGGTGTTAGGTCTTCAACATGTAATTTCTGAGGGGATGCAATTCAGCCATAACAACCCCTTTTCCTAAATCATGAGATAAATATGTGCAAGAAAATTGAATAACTATTTTATAAAACTTGGCCAAAATCACATGTAAAAAGCAGGACACGGCCGGGCGCGGTGGCTCAAGCCTGTAATCCCAGCACTTTGGGAGGCCGAGACGGGTGGATCACGAGGTCAGGAGATCGAGACCATCCTGAGCTACACGGTGAAACCCCGTCTCTACTAAAAATACAAAAAACTAGCCGGGCGAGATGGCGGGCGCCTGTAGTCCCAGCTACTCGGGAGGCTGAGGCAGGAGAATGGCGTAAACCCGGGAGGCGGAGCTTGCAGTGAGCCGAGATCCCGCCACTGCACTCCAGCCTGGGCGACAGAGCTAGACTCCGTCTCCAAAAAAAAAAAAAGCAGGCCACACACTGTGTACATTCATTATAGTACTTCAGTGCTTTGTAGGTGTCCCATGTTTATATGCTCACACATGCATATACACAACAATCAGACAAACCCAGACAAATTCACAACTTACTGTGACCTCTTACAAAATATTTTCTGAAGGAAAAAAAAGGTTAGTATAAATCTAAAATCTAGCAGCATGTATAATAGTCTGGTCTTAGAGCCTGATACTATTTTTAATTGTCCTAATACATAAAATGTACTTTCTTTTCTTTCAGTTTTAGAATATTTATTTTTCTTTAGATTATTTAAGTCCTATTATTATCATAGAAAGTGAAGAAAATCACTTTCCAAACATCATTGCATTTTCTTTTGTTTACATAGAAATAGGAAAAAATACAAAATTCATGTTATTCCTGAACCCCAATACATTTTCAAATTAATAATTTCAGATAACCTTGCTTTGTAAATTAGGAAAAAGGTCAATAAATTAAGACATGAGCCTAGTGAGTATATATGTATGTGCATGTGTATGTATTCGCTAAGTATATACGTGTGCATGTTTATAGGTATGTGAATGTATATATAGATTTTGTGTTTACCTATGCACACATCTGTGTAAGCATGGAGGGAGTGTGTATATATATATATGCTTACAAAATAATTATGCTTAGGTGTTTGTATATAGAATCTCCTTGTTCTATTAATATTAGTTTTGGATACAAGTATGATGTTCTTTTCTGTTTGCTCTCCTGTGTGCCATTATAAATATTATTGACATAAAGTTTTGTTTTCAAAAATAAGAATATGATAGACATTAAAATAATCATTTTTATTTTATATATAATGTATATACACATACATATCTACATATTTTTATAGGAAATATGTATTTTATTTACATATATACTATAGGAGATTATATATATATATATATATCTCTTACAGGAGATGTATATATATGTATCTCCCTCTCTTATACAAAAGCAAGAAAGATATTAGCTCCTAATTAAATATCAAATATCAATACTTAATTGGTATTACATAGTTTTCCAGGATGTGTGAATAAAATTCAGTAAGGTTAAATGACACACTTATGTAAGCACTTTAAGTTGTTGGACGTATTCTCAAGAAGTAAAGTAGAGTGAACTTAGCAGAGAGCTCCGCACATGATAAAAGTATTTGGTAAATACTTGTTAAGTGCAAAGATCTTTGAGCGTTACTGTGATGCTGGTAGCCAGTTTCCCAAGAACCTACCTTCTCTAATTAGCTTCACAAAGCCTGCTCTATTCTTCCTCCTGGGGTCAGACCTTTGGTTAGGAGGGAAAAAGGGCATGCAATAGGAAACAACTTAAGCAGAACACAGACAAGAGGAAAAAAGAAGCCAAATAAACCAAACCAAGAATCTAATTTATCTTATGCCATGCAAGTCCCCTCCAGATTTAAAAGGGCAACCGCTCCCAGGCGCACAGAATTAAGAGGAAAGGTTTAACATTTGGGTGAGGTGAGACAGCTGGAAGAATCCTTGAAATACGTTTCTTGTTGTGGACTCCTGGACTCCTTTGATTTAGGTAACATATTAAACAATCATGTCCATGTCACTATTCTTTGACTGATTTGATGAAATTAACTAAGCTGTCGGTCTAGCAATGAAGCTGAAGTATCTCTAGAAGAGGTGGGAGACGGAAACATTCTGAGGTTTTCAAAAATACATTTACCGTGTTGCAATGTGAATCAGGGTGGTTTGCTTTAGTCTTGACTAAAAACTTAACAGTAATCACCAGTCACTGTTTTAGTAAAACGGAAAGGTCATTTGCTGCTGTTATTCAGGAAGTAAAAAATAATTACTTTATCTTTCAACAATAGATGGTACTGTGAGTAGATTGTTAAAGAGAATTGCCAAGATATGGATCAGTTTAGGAGTTGGTGTCAGAGAATTAGGATGAGACACTGAGCCAAGTAACAACAGCAGCAAGTGTAAATACAGAGGAAAAACATGCACAAGATACGTAGAGTAATTTGTGAAACTGGATGTACAAAGAGATACATTATCTGATAGAATCATATTGTCCTTCCAAACTTGAACACATGCAGAACTTTAATCCAGTGTTAGATATTTTAAGTGTATAATTTTAATTCAAATTAGTTGCAGACTATTGTCTTATTATTCATATTTTTTTAGATGACAACAATCAAATGTGTTGCTGTACCAGGCAGGTGAAGATATAATCCTGGATAGATTATCTATTAATGTGCCTTTCACAGTAAAGATCAATGGTTAGAAAAATAACAGAATAAAGGAGAGCCATGAAGAATTTATAGTGATGAAATAATGAGAGAAATAACCTGGGGTTATCAGGTGACAGCAGAATGTGGGTTTTAACCTCTGTTTTATGACTACAATTCTAAAATGTTTTATTTTAGCTTGATGTTATTATTATTAAAGTGACATTTATGTGTATTAGACTATTTTATCACAGCTTTCCTTTTTCTGACTTCTCTAATGCAGCTTCAGTTGATTAGTTTCACCTTCTGTTACTGTTTGGTTTTCACTATTTTTAGAACTATCCATAAACACAGATTTCTACATAAGTCATTACTTTATTTCAGCACATTAAAAATACAATCATCATAATTCCTTCCTACCATTGTTGCTGCAGAAAAGTCAACAGTTTATTCTTTATATTACAAAAATGAATTCATATTTTCTCCCCAATTTTACCTACTCCTTATGCAACTAGCTATTGTGTACCAAAACTGTATCATAATATGTATAGGAATTACTCCATTTCTGTTTATACTACCTTAGATTTGTTGGGCTTCTTGAAATTACAAATTAATGTCTTTTATGAATTCTGGAAAATTCTGAGGCACTGTCATTTTATATATTGGTTCTTGACTGTGTATCTCCAATTGTTATATATTTTGCTTTATCTTCTAGAACTCAACATTTCTCTAGAAGAGAAAACCCACAGACTGGAAGAAAATATTTACAAACTATCCATCTTTCAAAGGATTAATAACCAGAATATATAAGGAGCTCAAACAACTCTACAGGAAAAAAAAATGTAATAATTCAGTTTAAAAATGAACAAACAATGAGAAAAGACATTTCCTAAAAGAAGACATACAAATGGCAAACAGGTATATCAAAAGGTTCAGCAAATCATTGATTCTGAGAGAAATGCAAATCAAATCTGCAGTGAGATACCATCTCATCCCAGTTAAAGTGGGTTTCATCCAGAAGATAGGCATTAATGAATGCTGGTGAGGATTTGGAGTAAAAAGGGACCCTAATACATTGTTGGTGGGAATGTGAATTAGTATGGCAAAACTACACCTCATATGGATATATATACACACACGTATGTGTGTGTGTGTGTGTGTATATATAATGTTTGGATATATATCCAAACCCCCGTGTATCTCTATATATCCATATATATGATATAAATATCAATATATATATATCATATATATGGATATATATATCCATATAGGGGTATAGTTTCATTCTACACTATATATAGTGTACATATATCCACGATATACACATATACACATATACATACACTATGTATATAGTGTATATATAGTATATATAATATATATACATATACACACACTATGTATATATACACATTATATATGTATAGTGTAGAATGAAACTACATCCCTATATGGATATATGGGTTGTCTCTTCTAGAGGAATATTGAGTTCTAGAAGATAAAGCAAATGTATAAAACTGTATAAACATTGGAGATTCACAGTCAAGAACCAAATCATAGGCAATATGTAGAAAGATAGTGCCTCAGAATTTTCCAGAATTCATAATTATATATATTTTCCAGAATTCATAATATATATATATTGTCTCCCTATATTAAAAACAGTTTGGAGGTTCCTCAAACCTACAAATAGGACTACCATGTGATCCAGCAATTCCACTGCTAGGTGTATACTCAACAGAAAGGAAATTAGTACATCAAGGGGATACCTGCACTCCCATGTTTGTTACAGCTGTATTCACAATAACCAAGATTTAGAGTCAATCTAAGTGTCCATCAACAAATGAACAGATAATGAGGTACATATACACAATGGAATACCATTCAGCCATTAAAAGTGAGATCCTGTCATTTGCAACAATATGAATGGAACTAGAGGTCGTTGTATTCAGTGAAGTAATTCAGGCATAGAAAGACAAACTTCTCATTCTCACTCATTTTTCTGAGCTAAATAATTAAACAACTGGACTCATGGCGATAGAGAATTGACTGATGGTTATCAGAGGCCAAGAAGGGTAGTGGGGTAGAGGGCAAGTGGAAATGATTAATGGGTACAAAAATATAGTTAACTAGAATGAATTAGATCTAGTACTTGATAGCTCAACAAGGTGAATACAGTAAATAATTTATTGTACATTGAAAAATAACTACAAGACCATAATTGGAATATTTATAACACAAAAAATGATAAATGCTTGAGGTAATGGATACCTCATTTACCCTAGGGTGATTATCAGGCATAGTATGCCTCTATCAAAATATTGCATTTATCCTCTAGATATGTTTACACCTATATATCCATAACACGTTTTAAAATAAAAAAAATTAGCTATTTCATTTTTATTTATTTTTCTTTGCAGATTTTATTATAATCTTTTTGTGTTTTTTGTTTGTTTGTTTGTTTTTGGCAAATCGTTTTCCCTGGCTATGGTTTCAAATTGGCATTTAAAAAATTTAACCCCAAGAAACATTCTTTTATTATTGCTCTTACTCATGGTGTTTTCTTTTCTTGAGTGTTCAATTATTAATTGTATGTTGGTAATGAACTTAGTAGAACAAAATTATTATAACCAATTTTGGCACTAAGCTAAAAATGACCTCTTTTAGATGGTTGGTAGATTGTGTTAGACACATGTAGGAGCTACCAGCTGTGCCCACCCTCATCCAACTTTATGGCCCTCACAATTTATATCCAAAAAAATGAATTATTAATAGATCATAGATCTAAATATACAAATTTAAAGTGATAAAATTTATAGAAAGAAAGACAAAGAAATGTCTTTGGTGTTGGATTTGGTGATAAGTTTTTAAATATAACATCAAAAGTATAGCCCATTAAAAATGAGAAATTGAACATATTAAAGGTTTTCTTAAGACAAGTGTTGTACAAACTATGAATGGAACAAAAATAATTACAACATTTCTGATTAAGAACTTGTTTCCTAAAAACAAAAAGAAGACTTAAAAGTCCAGTTCAAAAATGGACAAATGATATGTACAGATACTTCAGCAAAAATGGTAGATGGATGAAAAATATGAATACAAAATAATTCTCAATATAATTTGTCCTTAAGGGGATGTAAACATAAACAACAATGATATATTATTGCACACCGTTACAATAAATGAAATCTTAAATATACTGACAATGTGAAATGCAGGCACAAATAGAAAACAACAAGAACTATTACTTATTACTAGTGAGCATAAAAAATTGTAGTCACTCTGGAAGGCTGTTTGGCATCTCACCACAAAAGTCTATAATCATGCTCCTAGGTATTTAGTCAAGTTTCCTAAAAATTTATTTTCCCTAAAAACCTGCATGTGTATATTTTAAAAAGCTTTATTTATTCATAACCACAAAAACCTGGAGATAATTATAGATACATCTGAATACTTTGGTAGTATGCACACATGTATTTCCTGACTCCTTCTGTTGAGAGATGAATCAGTGATATTCCAGTAGAAAGAAAGCATAATTTTTGCCCATATCTTGGTTTCTAAATGCCATTCTCAAAGAAAATCAGGAATCCTTAGAGACATGGCTAATTCTAGGGCTAAAGCAAGGAAACTACAACATGAATCTGGAGCATCTTGTAGTACCAGAAGTAGGACTCCAAAAACAAAAAGATAAGTTTTATATACCTTTAGTTTCAACCAGTGAGTATTCTGACACCACATATTTTAGGCTTCTCTTGGCTAATGAAAGTTTTTCAATTTAGTACCCAATGGTCAAACTAAAAAAAAAGAAAAAGAAAACAAAAAACTAAGTAATGTAGTGTTAGGTTATAAGACATATTAATAGATAAATATGCATGAGTCCATACTGATATAAATGAATTATTAAACAGATAGGTAAGTGAGAAGACACAACTATTCTTGATGAATAATTCCAAATCATTTATGTAGATAATCTCTATTAACAGAAGTGGATCTTAATTCCCCTTCCTCCCTGGAGTGCTGGCTGGACTTAGTGAGTTAATTCCAAAGAAAGAGTGTTAAAAAAAGGGAAAATCTAGCAAACACTTCCTTATTCAGGCTTTCAGAGTTAACGTCATTAGTGGGAGTCAAGGTGATAGCATCTACCCGCTAGCATTTTGTGATAATAAAGGTGTGGTGTATCTATAGCACGATTCCCATGAACTATAACTCCAGTCTGAACAGGGAAAACATCAGACAGACTCAAATCAAGGAACATTGTATGAAATCTCATCACTATGCTTCAAAACTGTCAAGGTCACCAAAAAAAAGTAGGGACAATTATCACAAGCAAGGAAAGCCTAATTATACATTGCAACTAGAATTAACTGGTATTTTAGATGGGACATTGGAACAGAAAAAAAAGTACACTAGTGGTAGAACTAGTAAAATTTGAGTGAACCATGGAGTTTAATTAATAATAATATACCAATTTTGTTATTGTAGGAAAAAAAAACAGTTTTTTAGAAAAATGTACCATGAAAAGGTGAGATACTACAATGGGGAACTTAGGTGAGAGGTATATAGGTTATCTACATACAAGCTTTGCAATTGCATTACATCTAAAATTATTCAAAATAAAAAATTACTTTAAAATTTTCTGTGTAATCATTCTGCCTTTTGAATCCCTAATTTCCTTTCTATATAACAATAAATTTGGTAGTGTCATTGTTGGCATAAAATTTAACATACGTCTATTTCCACTCAATAAACCATACTTTGAAAAGTGTATGCTGGCACCTTCCCATGCAAATGAAACATCTCTGGAATAGATAAAAGACAGTAGAAAATGAACAAAATTAAATTAAAAGGCAATTTCTAGTCCGCAATAACTAGTTGTCTCAGTGTCTTAGATTCTGTAGCCCTGAAATTAACATAGGAAAACACACGTATCTCAAACACAGATGAAATGAATTTAGCATTAATAAATGTAATATATTATATAGCCTGATTAAATTACAGATGCTGTACATCAAAGATTTTGGAACTGTAAGTGTAAAGCAATTTCAATTAAATGTAAAAATTGTTTTGATTTTTGAGGAAAGAAAAAATACTAAAGTCTTAGCATTAAAAATACCCTTAGCAATATTTGAAAAACCATATTTCTGTGAAAAAAATTTATCTTTAAAAATAATATTGATCAATAACAGATATTTTATTTTGTTTTATTTTTGCTTGATAATAAACCTACTGAATAGAGACATTTATTCATGAGGTGATAATTTATTGATAGTCTTTTATACACCATTCACTGTTAAAGCCAATGAATAAATTTTCTATGTCAAATATTATTATAATACTTGACAAAATGCATCTTAGATTTTTTTCTTAAGTATTTACTGCAATTATTATGGGAACACCAAAGACTTAGAGCTAGTTAGTGAAGAGAATATTCTAATGGGTCCTATTTTACTATATGACTTAATGCATCTGACAGTAGATAGATCAAAATAGACAGTTCAGATGATATAGTAATTTAATCATCCATGATCCAGAGCTCAGTCTTCACAGGACACACTTTCTAGAAGTGCCTAGTTCTTTTCTGCAAGAGTCTAAATGTTTCACCAACATCTTAGGAATCTTCAGACTCTTCTATTAAAGACTGCAAAAATAACTCATCAAAGATTTATTATATTCACCTTTGACTCTATTTAGTTTTTCAGGTCGAAGTTGATTTATTTCAGTTGAAATATTGATTAACATAAATACCACCTGTGATTTTGGCTGCCCTTGACCACAATCCTTGTAGAATAAGGTTCCCTGGTTGCCATGATGACTTTGATGACCTTTAAACCTGGTTCCTCCGCTTTAGATTTCTATAACCCCTTTTGCTTTATTGACATGAGACATAATGTTTTTAAGAGAGCATCTCCTACCATTAACTCAGCTCTACAGAGGAGATTTAGCATGGAGCTACTGAGTCATGCACATGTCCTCATCACCAATGTGATACCAGGAAAGAGATCTTGATCCATATCCCAAGAGAGGGTTCTTGAATCTTGCACAGTAGAGAATTCAAAGCAACTTGTATGGTGAGAAGAGATAATTTATTGAAACTTTCTCCATTACGAAGTAGAGCATTTTCAGAAAGAAAGCAGAGGACCACACTGTCTTTGTTTTTTTTCATATACATATATATATATATATATATGGGTCTTGTCTCTGTAAAGAGTAAACTAAGCTGTGCCTATGTGCAGGTGAGCTAACAGCATGAAAAAAAAGTATTATTCTATAGATTTAAAGAAAACTGTCCTTGACATTTTAGTGTATAAGTAAATCAAAGCACAACTATAATTATCTTGAAAGTATATATTGTTATGTGTACTGGGACATCTGTACTTTCTGTTATTGTAGGAGTCTGTGCTTGCAGGCATTGCCTAGATGCTTTCTTAGCTGTAAATGTCTTAGCACCGTGGGTTGTGACTGGCAAGTATGTGCCTTGCCAGCTTTAAGATAGAGTTGATTTAAAATTGGTGTCACTCTGGCTCTCCTAGGTTCCTACTTCCCTAGTATTCTCCCCTCTACTTATGAGAGAGCCCTTAATCTTAAGGGGAGATAAAGAGTGAAAGTTGTTCTTCTGTAAGAAGATGACGTGGACAATGATCTTTGGGTCACAATTATCTTATGACGGTTTACAGTTAGCCTCTAGGGAGCCAAGGAAAATCCTTGTTATCATGCTTTCCTGATGATTCTAAGGGCATAGGCTCTCCGTAGTATTGGAGGAATAAAAAATATCTGGATGCCTGATCTAAGGGGTATAAAGACAAGATGTCTTTATTTCCTGAGTCAGAAGATAGGATGGGTTGGAAGCCTTGTGCCACCATCATCTTTATGTGGAATTGTAATCTAGAAGACACAGACTTTCCCAAGAGGTTAATCAAGCAAGGATCAAAGACTAGTAATAACAAGATAAGTATCAAAGGCCATAGATAGGGTAAAACCTAAGTGAGAATCAAGGGAGTGCTTTTAATGGTCAACCAGATACAATTGGGATAGGTGCCTTGGTAATATTTATGCAACCAGGCAGCTTGTTAATATATTTTCTTTATATATTCTTCTATTTGACCTGATGTGTTTATATACGTGGAGGAGGTTTTATTGATTATGGTGCATACTCTGTTTGTTAAATAAGGAATGAATCTAATGCTAATCTATTGCCTGTTGGTCTATCTGCAAATAAATAAAGGGAGAGTTTTGACTTACCTGATGTATTCCCCATTTTACCATTTTATGAGACAGTATGTAGAATGAAGAAGTAAAATTTTGAAGAGTTGCTTTATAATAGGCAAACTGTCCCCATGGGTACAATAACCCAATGCCAGCCCCAACCCCAGCTAATATAAGGCCAATTGTCCTCTTAGCTCTCAGGTGAGTGTTGTTATATAATTGTATGTTAGAGAGATTTGCTTGTCCTACTGTACATTGACTGCTGAAGCAAATATTATTAATACACTGATAACCATGAGTTTTATGATCCCAATTAAGAGACAAGTTATTTATAGGTTGATTGAATGATTGACCATATAACCATAAGTATTTGTTGGGGATGCAAACCTGTATGGGAAGGGAGTTGTTAAGAAGACTGAATACCTGCAGGGGAGAATAGAGATGTTACCTATCTGTTTATTTGAAACAACAGCTTTAGGTCTTCTAGCAGTTCACAAGTGTAGATTGTGGTGTCTTCTTTCAGTGCCTGCAGTAATTCATAAGATACAGATTTAATTTTGGAAAGGTGTACCCAGCTAATGATTCCTTGATGTTTAACAGCAGTGGGGGTGCTTAACAATACCTGATAGGGGCCATTTCATTTTGGTTGTAATTGACCTCTTCAGGTGATCCTTCTTTCTTTGTTTTTAATGAAAGTCTCCTGTTTGAAGAGAGGAGCTATGAATAATTTTGGAGGTAGCCCTGACACATGTATATTGAAAAAACACACGTGTAACATATAACTCTGTTTACATTGGAGTGGAGAATTAATCCTTTCCTGGCATGGTCTTAGATCCTGTTTATAATTTTATATCTTATTGCCATAAAGGGTCTGTTCTGTCTTTATGATCACTGTTTTAAAATTAATACTGATCATTTGTGCCTGAATTCCAATGGGGAAAATGTATAGTGAGGCATGTCTGACTCCCTGTTTCCCATCATCACCTGAAATAGTTATTCAGGTTTTTTGTTTTTGTTTTGGTTTGCATTTGGTCAAGAGTGGGTGTCTATTGTATTGGGAGAGTGGCTTAGGATTTTATTTATTTTTATATTCTCCTTTTTTTTTTTTGTCAAAGTATGACAGAGGCAGTATCGATAGCCAAGCTTTCATTTTGTCCCATATGGATGCCATGGGGGGTGCTGCTGGCCCCAGGTACATCATGTCCCTCGATGCTCCATCGTGTCCCTCCATGGTCCACTGTGTCCCTATGGCCAAGGAATTCAATTCAAAAGACTTATAGCCAATTAATTCTTCTAGGCCAGATAGTAATTGCAGGCACTCATTAAAATTAAACCCTTTTAAGACACATAAAAGCCAAACTCAAAGGCCAAGAGGCAAGGTTACAAAATTGACTTATCAATACCTTCTATGCATTGAGCTATTGTATTCCTGGCTTGTAGTAATTAGCTATGTAAAACACACACATTTTCTTCAGCTGTTTAGGCATCTGTGTGCCCATTTTGAGTTGGAGAGTCTGAACTAATTTTATTCCTCAAAACCAACCCTTACAATCTCATGTGATAGTCCCTGAGCTGAAGGGAATGAATATTTAAATTTCTGGAGGGAAAACTAAACATAAGGAATTAACAATGTTTTCAAAAAAAGATCATAATCTCTGTCTGGTTCTGAGAATGAAAGAAAGGGAAGCCCATTGCTAGCCAAACATTTGCTTAGTATTAAGGCAGATAATAAATGATATATTTCAGAAAAAGTCAAAATTATGAAATGAATCTTGTTTTTTAATATAGGCCTGATCCTGTGTCTCATGAAAGCAGTTTACTTTGATTTTCATCTTTGTACAAATCTAAAGACAAGGATTTGGTCAATTTGAGTTTGGTGTTACATATTGGCAGGAGTCAGTGCTTTATTTAGATGAGATTTGTGTACCCTGGAGTCAAAGCCCTGTAACTTAACAGCATAAGGATTAGTTAATATCCTTTGATAAGGACAATTTTAAGGGTCTACAGGGAGTTATTTAACTGACTTTCTTCCAGTATATGTAATTATCAGACTGAAGGTAGTGATACTGGAGTTCATAGTCTGACTGGAAGCTGTAAAAATAGTCTACAACTTTGTAGTGCTTATTTTTATAGCTTTAATATGCACCAGCAATAAGACTGTGAGAAACTTCATTTAGGATTTTGATTTTAATGACATTTGTTAAAGCTGTTAAAAAGCCTCAAAATATTTGATCAAAGTAGAATCACAGGTCATTGTAAAACCATAGCTACTCATTTAACCAAAGTGATAATTAAAAAGACTTAAAAGGCAATGCAAAAGGCTATATGGATATAAAAATTTTAAATGTTTTAAATCTTAGTTTTTAGCAATGAAAAACCTAATAAAGACAGGATAATAATTTTAGAATTTTGTTTCTTACGCCAGTTATCAAAGAGGGGAAAAAAAACATCTGTCCACTATGTGACTGTTTCTCCTTACACGATGCCCATTTAGATGACCTGAAAGTCAAACCAGATGAAAAAAAGTGCTTGAATTTAATCCAACACAGGAATAGTGTATTTAAGGTTATGAATATAGCAGGGGCATACATGACTCAGATACAGTTTAAGTTTCGTGATAACATTGAAAATTTAGATGTATCAAGAAAAGCCAAGAATATACAACTAAGTTATGCTAGAGGAAAACATCCCACTCTAGATCTTCGAGATAAACATTCTAGCATCAAGGCATAACAACAGTTAGAACTAGAGGAAAGAAAAAAAAAGTTATAGGAGTTGACAAAACTTTATCATGACTTACCAAGACCATCTATGGCATGCTTTGACTTTCTGACTAGTCCTAAAGGTCTCTCTTCTAAATAACCAGTTGCTTTATTTTCAGGACAAAAATTTACCATACAAAATTATTTTTCATACGAAATTATTCCTTTTCTTTATAGCCTTTCATAGCAAAAATACATCTCTATATCCTTCATAACTTTCTTCACATCTTTCTCTCTCTTTGACTCACTGGTTCTTTTCTGTACTGATTCATAAATAACAATTTTAAAGCTCGTAATTCATTTATTTGTTGTTGTAGTTGTTGTTGTTTTACTTTTAGGTTCAAGGATAAACGTGCAGGTTTGTTATATAGATAAGTTGTAAGTCATAGAGGTTTGTTGTACAGATTATTTCATCACCCAGGAAATAAGCATAATACCTGAAAGGTAGTTTTTGATCCTCATCATCCTTCCACCCTCCACCCTCAAGTAGGCCAAGTGTCTGTTGTTACCTTCTTTGTGTCCATATGTACTCAAAGTTTAGCTCCCACTTGTAAATGAGAACATGTGGTATTTCACTTTCTTTTCCTGTATTATTTCACTTAGGATAATGCCTTCCAGTTCCCTCTATGTTGCTGCAAAGGACATAATCTCTTTCTTTTTTATGGCTGTGTAGTATTTCATGATATATATGTACACATTTTCTTTATCCAGTTTACCATTGATGGGAATTTAAGTTGCTTCCGTTTTTCTGGTCTTGAGAATAGTGCAGTGATGAACATACATATGCATGTATCTTTATGGCAGAATGATTTACATTCATTCAGTTATATACTCAATAAAGGGATTGCAGGTTTGAATGGAAATTCTGTTTTGAGTTGTTTGACAAATCACGAAACTGCCTTCTATAAGGGCTGAAATAATTTACAGTCCGACCAGCAGTGTACAAATATTCCTTTTTCTCTATGACTTCATCATCATGTTATTTTCTTGCAAGTCCATAATTTGAATTGACCTTTAGAGAACTTCTGAATTAGACAAAATTATTCTTTTTTCAATAAGACTAAATCCAAGGAGGCTTCTGGCTTCCAATGCCTCTCAGAGAGATGCTGAATTAAACAAAATGAAGAAGGAAAATTATCAAGATTAGAAGGAAAAAGATAGGTGTAAACTTCAGGGCATACAAGTGTAGGGTGATGTGCATCATTGTTGAGGTACAGACAGCAAATATAAAGCCAACAAAGGAGACTGGGGGATCAAGAAGCAGTAGGTCCTGGAAAATATCCCTCTGAGCCTCAAACACTTTATCCACCTCTGTATGGGGCTCCAAACCCCCAGTCCTAGGGAAAAGTAAAGGAACATGGGCATTCCATAATTCCTGGGGCTCAGAAGGCTAAGTATGTTGCAGGAAAAAAAGGGGGACAACAAAGGAAAGGAAAGAGACAATAAAAGATACTCACCTGCTTGTGAATCCAAAAACTCAGGAAGCAATAAATCTTGAACTGTTCGTCAGATGTTAACATTTTATACATAAAACAATTCCAGAATTTCAGAATGTGTTTTTCCATATTATAAACTTTTCTTAATTGACAATGACCCCGACATACAACAAGTCATACAAAGAAAGCTGTGGACCAAAATTTTGGGTAAAGTAGACTTTATTAAAGTTTGATTTAAAAAAAAAAAAAAAAAAAACCTGTTCCACTGGGCACAGTGGCTCACACCTGTAATCCTATCACTTTGGGAGGCCAAGATAGTTGGATCACTTGAAGTCAGGAGTTTGAAACCAGCCTGCCCAACATGGCAAAACCCCATCTCTACTAAAAATACAGAAATTAGCTGGGCATGGTTGCATGCACCTATAGTTCCAGCTACCTGGGAGTCTGAGGCAAGAGAATTGCTTGAACCTAGCAGGCACAAACTGCAGTGAACTGAGACCAAGTCACTGTACTCCAGCCTGGGTGACAGAGTGAGACTCTGTCTTAAAAACAAAACAAAACACAACACAACAAAACAAAACAAAAAGACTTTTCCCCACTTTTTCACCCTTCAATTTCAAATGAGTTTCCAACATTTAAATTTTAGCCATAACTGACTGAACTGTGCTAAAAAAACAAAATCTCCAAGTAATCTTGAAATAGTAATATTATAAACAGTAAGTCTTATATCAACACCAGTAGCCTAATAATAGTAGATTCCAAGCAGGCAGAAAAGAGGGAAATGGATAAAGATATTTAGAAGATTCTATTTAATTTTAGAGTTGCAAGACAAAAATAGCCACCAGAATGCCAACAGGCTGAAACTTCAGACAAGGAAATGGGACTCTGGGTTTCCAAGCCAGTCAAATGGATCAAGGTTCATGCACATTTTAAAGTGGGTGTAAAAGCGTCTGAGCCCTCCAATGGTTAAGATATAACAAGACCAAATCTTGCAAGTCCCCAGGTTTTCCATGCTGTCCTGCCACATGACAAAGAAAAGCAAGTGAAAAGGCAATAGTCAGAAAGTGAGCATTGAAAGTGAATGTAGAAAGCCATAAGGACCATAGTAAGGCTTCAGTAAAGCAAAGACAACAAACTGGAAAATGACAAGAACTACAGCTTTCCCATATGCAGCAAAGGACACAGAGTGGATTAACCCAAAGCATATACTGTAAGTCATCTTCCAAGGCTGTTTCCATTTTTATTAAACACCAGGGACTCTACCCTTGCTGGGCTAGGACTCTAACCTGAATCTCCTACCCCAGGGACTCTAATACCATGGCCTGGAACTCTAACCCAAATCTTAGGCAGGCATCTTTGCCCTGTAATATACACAAGGGACTCTAACCCCATTGGGCCATGACTCTATCTCAAACATTATGCCCCAGGGACTCTTATCCTGTTGGACCAGAACTCTAACCCAAATCTCTTATCCTAGGAATTCCACTGGGCTTTGGAAATATTAACTTTGAAAGGTTGCTAGGGTGGACCCCACTTACTAGTGAATTGGCACTGCCCGGAATGGATTTCCTTGGCATAGGGTATGATTCTAAGGTACCTTTGTACCTTTGTCATGGTCACCAGCAGATCAGAAAAGGGATCTGATCCAGATCCCAGAAGAGGGTTCCTGGATCTCACGTAGGAAAGAACTCAAGGTGAGTCACAGAGTACAATGAGAAGAGATAATTTATTGAAAGCTACTTCATTACAGAGTATGGAGTCCCGAGAAGAAAACGGAGCAATACGTCATCTTTTTTTTTTTTTAAGTTTTTCTTATATAGGGGTCTCATCTATGTAAAGACTAAACTAAGCTGTGCCTACATGCAGGTGGGCTGACAGCATGACAAAATATATTATTCCGCTTATTTAAAGAAAGCTATCCTTGACATTTTAGTGTGCAAGTACATCAAAGCATAACTATAATTTATCTTGAAAGCGTATATTGTTATGGGTAATGGGACATCTGGACTTTCTGTTGTTGTGGGAGTGTGTCCTTGTAGGCATTACCAAACTTCTTCCTTAGCTGCGAACATCTTACGACCAGAGGTCATGACTGACAAGGAATGTGCCTTGCTAGTTTTAAGATGGAGTCGATTTCAAATTGGTGTCACTCTGGCCGCCTAGGGTTCTGCTTCCCTAACAAATGTATTCCTTATTTCCCTGAAAGGAGTGTCCTCTAGGCCACATAGGAAACCAGAGTAACCTAATAAGGTTCTGTTTTGTTTTGTTTTTTTTTTTTTGAGACGGAGTCTTGCTCTGTCGCCCAGGCTGGAGTGCAGTGGCCGGATCTCAGCTCACTGCAAGCTCCGCAGCTCCGCCTCCCGGGTTTACGCCATTCTCCTGCCTCAGCCTCCCGAGTAGCTGGGACTACAGGCGCCCGCCACCTCGCCTGGCTCATTTTTTTGTATTTTTAGTAGAGACGGGGTTTCACCGTGTTAGCCAGGATGGTCTCGATCTCCTGACCTCGTGATCCGCCCGTCTCGGCCTCCCAAGGTGCTGGGATTACAGGCTTGAGCCACCGCACCCGCCTGTTTTTTTTTTTTTTTAATAAATAATCCTTTCTGATCATCTCGCTGATCCTTTTTGATACTCTTTTTAAAACGCTGCCAAAATAATTCTGGCATTTCTCCCTCATTTACTGTAGATCATCATTATTTCCACGTTTCAAGGAACCAACCCAGCAGTATATTCAGCTAGCTCCTGATGCCCTTGCTGAGATGACAGAACTTAATTCATGGAGAAATATCCCATAAAATAAAACTCTCCATAACCCAGCATTACATGCTGCTGTTCTGTTCTCTGCATATTTCTCTTCCTCCTGTACAATAGCTTTATGCTCTAAATATCAGTGGTCACTCCCGTGTTCCTGGTTCCTACAGAAACATAATAGTCAGATGTAAAACTCATTTTTTAATGAAGATTTTAATTTATAGCACAGACATTTCTTTCCATTCGGGTTTTATTTAACCCTGATGGTTTCTGGCCTGGAAATAAAAGAGTGAGTGAAGACTATAATGTGAGTGAAGACTATAACATTAGGTAGCTAACAACAATCCTCTGTGGAAAATTATGTGTGCTTCCCAGGTGACTCTACCCCTAGAGGTAGGGCTTGATTTTTTTCAGCAAATAAATGTCAGGCAAATCTGTGGAGTCGTTCTCAATACCACCAACCAAATTTCCCTATCCCAAATCTTAGGGTCTCATTCTTTCCCTATGAGGGTCCTGAATTCAGAGCAGGAGCATTGCCTGGGCTATGAACTTGATCTCAATGATCATTTGGATCTTGAACCTGAGGACAAGCTGTGCTACATCTGCAGAAGAATAGGATCTACTTTATAGGATGCTTTTTCTTGGTTTCCAGGCAATGGAGGGCTGCTCCTGTCTGCAGGTTTAGCCCTTCAGGCTTTTACAGTGTCTTGAACTGTTAGTTGATTGCCTTGTGCCATAATATGAATAATTTCCATTTCCCTCAGATCTTTTATATTACTGAGACATAATAAGCAAATACTCTCCCTTCTTCTTATAAGGTATCACAGTCTATCCAGTGAGAATTCCAGAAACTAACAATGCCTTGGTATACCAGGGGTTATTTTGCTAACCAGTAACGGAATTCTGTTTTTTGTTTTTGTTTTTGTTTTTGTTTTTTTTTGAGATGGAATCTCATTCCATCACCCAGGCTGGAGTGCAGTGGTGTGACCTTGGCTCACTGCAACCTCCGCCTCCAGGGTTCAAGCAATTCTCTTTTCTCAGCCTCACAAGTAGCTGGGACTACAGGCACACACCGCCATGCTTGGCTAATTTTTCTATTTTTAGTGGAGACGGGGTTTCACCTGGTTGATCAGGCTGGTCTCGAACTCCTGACCTCAAGCAATCCACCCTCCTCGCCCTCCCAAAGTGCTGGGATTACAGGCATGAGCTACTGCACCCAGCCTGACCAGTAATGGAATTCTTACTGCTATCTGATGAAATTTCTGAATCCCTTGTCAAGATTCTGCTTTGTAAGTTCACTTATAGTAGCAATGCGCTGGTTTGAGTTTATTAAAAGCAGACTATAAATCAAGGATTACATTGCAAGTGGTTTATGTTGAAGTTCATTCCAAGTAATACCAGGAGAAAGTGGGGAGTGAGAAAGAAAATGGTAGAAAACTAATATTGATAATTGTATTATAGGGTTCTCATGGCTAACACCAGAGCACCTGCCTTTAGAGACTTTCTGAAATACTGTGTTAAAATACTGTGTCTCATAGAAACCTGGTAAAGGGGGAGTACTTATTCATTATCCATCATTCCACATAGATTGAGGAGCAATTCTAGGGTCAATCTCTCTGGTACTTTAACTGTCATTAAGAACATTTACCTTAGAAAGCAGATGAATATTTAATAAGGCATATTTTCAGCTGCGCATAGAGCCTCGTGTGTCTGATACTAACACTTTGCAGGGCAAAGGCAGGAGGATCACTTGAGTACAGAAATTCAAGACCAGCCTGGGCAATACAGTGAGACCCCATTTCTACAAAAAGTTTAAAAAAATGTTGGCATGGTGGTGCCCACCTGTAGTTTCAGCTACTTGAGAGGCTGAGACAGGAGTATTACTGGAGACCGGAGTTGGAGGCTGCAGTAAACTATGATTGCATCACTGCACTCTGTCTCTAAAAATATAAATAAAAATAAGGCGTGTTTGCACATTACTTAGCATACCACCTGACATTTATCTTTCAATAATAATATTTTTTGCTATTAAACTTACCTTCAAAGATGAGACATTTAATAATGATCAATGTTTCTTTATTTTATTTCCAACTTTTATCTTAAGTTCAGGGGTATATGTCCAGGATGTGCAGGGTTTTTAGATAGGTGAACATGTGCCATGGTGATTTGCTGCAAAGATCATCCTATTACCCAGGTATTAAGCCCAGCATCCACCAGCTATTCTTCCATGATTGGTGTTTCAATGAAAACGCATGTATACACCACTTTGCTCTCTGAACTACATTCCATTGCACAGCAGCAGAGAACTAGTTCATTGGTGCTGATTTGTATTGCAAAGAACATTATCAGTGACTATTTTGGAATTGGAGTTAATCTCTCAATTTCAGACATTTAAAAGGTACTTGCTTAACAAGATCTTTTAAAATGTGTAGGTTTCAGAAAACAAGAAAAGTACAGTGTCTTTGAATCTTAAACAAATGACCTTTGTTTAACATCTTGTCTAAGGTTTTCCGCCTCTGGGTATTATGAGCCATTGAGACCAAGATTGTCTTTTCTTTTTATGTATACAGATTTTTGAGAAAAGCGTTTCTTTTTACAGTTTGTCTAAGTTAACCTTCTTCTTTTTAAAGTTACAGCTCACGAGCACTTCAAACCTAATCTTTTTTGAACCTCAATTTTTTTGACCCTCAATTTTTTCTCAGAAGAGTCAGAAAAGAATCACATCCTCCAATGTGAAAGCCAGCATTTCTAACCCATCTCTTATCAATTGTGAATTGTGTGTTAGTCTGTGTATGTTTACCTTTTCTTCAGGTGGTAGAGGGAAGGAGGGCTAATGTGAAGATTTAATAAGCGAAGGTAACATAGAAAAAGTAATAAAAAATAAGTAAATATTTGAAGAGACTCCAAAAAGTCCCAACATCTTTTAGTTTTATTAGTGAAGAGATGAGAAAAAAAATGTTTAAGAGCATATGTAACAAAAATTTCTTTATAATGTAGATTTTAGTTTTATTATGTGTTCATTCTGATTACAATATTTAAATATAAAACCTTAGAAACTGAAAAAGTTTTATACTTAGGACATTTAGAATACTATTAATAAAATGGAACAATATATCTATATTGAGCCAGATAATTCTGAAATCAGTATTTATTATGTTGTATCAGTTTACAATTCTGAGGGGCAGATTATCACTTCAGTTTTCAGATTTTACATATGCATACTGATTTGGAAAAAGAAAATCCATAAAGATTTAAAGAAACAAATTTTGTGGGAAAATAAAAATATGAATGAGCTGAATTACTAATGCAACATTTCTGTTGTGTTCTATTCCTGTCCTTCGAAATGTTTGTATTAGTATGCCTGTTCTTCTGATGTTCAATCTTGATAATGTCTGCAAAGTACAATATGAAAAATAAATGAAAATGAATGTATCTTTTACTTGTCTGTGTGTGTGTTCTCTTCTATTATAAAGAGGTGAATCAAAAGCAAAATGAAAAGGTATTATAATGCTGAGTGGCAGAATGTGACACAAGAGTTCTCTCAAGTGTGTCATACAGCCTACAGGGAGACCAAATGCATTAGGATGTATTTATATTGACAAAGGAGTCATTCTTTCTAGTGTTTAGAAGAAGAATTCTGCCATGACCCACATAACAAATTACTGTTGTCTGACCTCATTGAAACAAGAATGCAGTAAAGTAGGTCCGGTGGAGCTGAAGTAGTAGAGGCTCTTTCAACACAACAACACTTCTGCAGGGTGCAACGATAGCCCCCTCCCCCCCTTATTTCCTATTCCACTAAAACACTCGATAAAGAGTCTTATCACCTTGATCCCAGAGCTCCTTTATTAAGAGACAGAAAAAGGAAATGCTTTGTTACTACAGAGTGGCATGTTATTTTCTGAAGAGTTAAGATTACTAAACGAAAGAAAGGATTCATACAACCTGGAAGAAAGCCTTCTGTTGTATTGTAGTACAGCCAGCCAGCAGCTTGCAGTAGAGAGGGGATTTTTTCCCATTATTTCACATTCTGTTGCCCTTTCTACTTTGTAGAGCTCAGCCACCAGTTGCTAAACGTCCACCCCTCTTCAATCATCTCACTTGCACTGAACACATGTATATTTTATTGAAAGCACATATGATATCCTTTTTAATGAAAAGATAACAAATATAGTTTGTTTTATAATGTATTGCTGTTTCTTATGGATAATATTGCCTTAAAACAGCAGATTTTTCTTGCAATGTTCTTATCTTCCATGGATCTATTTCCCATTAACATTTTTATGGAATTATTAAATAAGCATTTTTGTGTGATTGATTATCCTGGAGCAGGGATATTGGAAATGACTTCTCAAACATAGCTAGACTTGAAACAATTTAGTTGTAAAGATTCATCTAAAATATAATACTATTTTTAAAATGTTATTCAAGCTAAATAAACTTCATCCTGTGACATTGTAAAGTAATTTTTCCAAAATAAAAATGTAAGAACTTTTAATGCTCAGTAAGTACTTCTTGTCACTGTTGCTGAGCAGGCAGTTCTATAGTCACTTAGAATAACTAAAGTAATATTTGGTCATTTTTCTAATAGCCAATAAAGTACTGAATCTTACACACCACCAGACAGCTTAAAAACTAAGTCCATTAATTGTTGCTCTTAATATTCCATTTAATACTTTACTGCTAACTGCAGTCAGGAGAAAAGCAGTGGTTTGTAATTTTTATTTTGACATGTACTTTCTGGATTTAATTCTTACCAAATTGATTTTGCAAGAAAGTTGTTTCAGGCATCTTTGTTCAGAAGGCCTTAAATTAATAACAATGTTGGAAAAAAATGCAGCATTCATGACGGCTCTTCAAGACTAAAACTCTAGTATCTAAGTGCTCTTTCTCACCATAATAACATCCTTAATGAAAGGGAATGAAAGGGTTGAATGTACCACAGTTTGTTTTTACTAGTGATATTTGATAGGCCAAGAGATTTAAAAGTCATATTTGTAAAACTAAATTATTTTCAAAAAAATTTCCATTTGTATGTAGATTTGGGAGTTACACACACGTGCTTATATATTTGGGGTGTATATGTATATATATATGGAATATGTGTAATACATGCACACACACACCCTCACATGCATATATAAATATTTATATATATATAGAGAGAGAGAGAGAGAGTATAATCTCCTAAAGATCAACCCACCCCATCACCTATGAATTTGCTGTGCATTGTGGGCTGATAAAATGTAATCTGGAATGTGAGAACAAGGCAAAAAAAATAGTTTGCAGATGGTTAGCAACCTCAATCATACTAGAGAAACATATCTCTTAGGAAAAAATTTGTTCTCCAAAAATTCATATGTAAAAGAGCAAACTCCAATGGGACCATATTTGGAGATAGCTCTTGAAGAGATCATTAATATTAAATAAAGTGATAAGGGTGGCGGCCTCATCCATAATATGTGTTTCCTTAGAAGAAAAGGGGTAGACACAAGAAATGTGCATGAAAAGATCACATAAGGATGTAGTGAAAAGGCAGCCATCTGCAAACCAAGGAGAGGAGCCTCAGGAGAAACCAACCCTGCAGGCACGTTGATCTTACACTTCTGGCCTCCACAATTTGAGAAAATTAATTTCTATTGTTTAAGCCACATAGTCTGTGGTTTTTGTTACAGCAGCCTTAGCAAACTAATATAATACCAAGCCAAGATGGAAAACTAGATATCTTTTATCAAGATAGTTTTTGATTTACCAAGATGTATGTATTTCAAAACACATTTTATTCAAACTCTCTGATTGTGCTATTTAGAACTTTTTTTATAGTTCTTGTATATCACTATGAAAGACATATTTACCTTACATAATTTCCAGGGTATTTTAATCATGCGTGTGTTAGGTTAGAAAATAATAAAAAGCATTGACATTTAGTAAAATGTTAGAAAAAATGCTTCTGTCATATTGTGTCTCTTAAAACAGATGCTATTACTTGCTATTTTCTTGACTTAGCCTTTTATTTTAAAAAAGTATATATATGAATAGCACTGGCCTGTCTATTCACAACCTTCCTACTTGATTTTATTCATTCCTCTTAAACCAAGCAAATCAGGGAAGAGCTGAGTCATAACAATTTAAGCTTCACAAGAAAATTGAACCCTGTTGTTGCTGTAAGTGTTTGGGGTAGGAATAAGCATGTAAGAAGTTCTGACCAATACTGCACAAATTAAAGTCTAGTGACATTTCTTAAGAAAGGTTTATTAGAATAGCAAAGAAGCAAAAAAGCATGATGGAAAGTCATAAATAATGAAATAATAAATAAATAATGAAACTGTGACAGCCACTTGTGAACATGAATAGACAAACCTGAGTATGAAAGCCCATGTGCTACTAGGGGACAGAGAAAATATGGGAAGAACTTGGCCCTAGATGGCATCAGTGAGTTGCTGAAATGACCAACTATGGTGCTTCCTGACTTCTGGATTCTACATGACATAAATATTATTAATATACACATATATAATATATATGTATGTACACATACACACACACATATACATACACGCACACACACAATCCTGAATTTTAAGGGATTTTGACTTACTTTTTTCTATCATTCACACACAACACAGCCTATCTTAATAGCTCAATATATTCAAAATATACTGTTCAAAAGAACAGGCTGTTTTTTGTATACATTAACTTAATTAATCAACCCAAATGCCTATGAAGTATAAAATATTCTAATCTCTTTTATATAAGTAAGAAATATTAAAGCTAAGATTTAGAAAATTAGGAAATATGACAAAGTAAAAACATAGTGTTAGCTCAAGTGGCTCTGATGATGGAGTGCCACATTTAAGCTGGTTTTATTAAATGCATTTTCTATGTTTCCTTCATTAATTGGATATTGCCAGATAAGGAATAAGTTCCATTTCTATATTTATCACCTAATGATTAGAAATAATTACATAATCACTTTTTTATTTGACATTTTATTGATAATTTATTACATGTAAATTTTGTGGACAATGAACAGAACCTACCCTCACAACACGTAGTATTTTAAACTGAAATGAATGAACAGACAAAATATAAAATTATATAAGTTAATGTAGAAACTTTCCAGTTACATGCAAAATATTACATGTGCCCAGAGGTGGAAAAATTATCTCCAATTTTGATTGGTAAAGAAGCTAGGTAGTGGTGGAAATATTTGATGTCAGTATTGAAGGAATGTTTAAATTTTCAAAAATGTAAATTAGAATGTCACCTTTCAGGTAATATGGAGTAACAGCGGCCAGATTTACCTTTTCAGCAGAAACAACTAAAAATGTATAAGAGACAACAGTACTCAAAATATTAAATGCCAGGCAATAAAGACAGGTATCCCCGAAAGACAGAAAACAGTTGAAATAAGCTTAAGAAATACCCTCAGCTTACTGACTGGAGAAATTTTCTAGGATGCAGAGCAAGGAATCAAAGCCAGACAAATCCCAGTAATCTCCTTAAAATGATGGGATGGAGCTTCATAGAAGCCAAGGTAACTAAAGTAAACAGGATAGACTAGAATAGAAGAAAGAGGTTCACAGATTAAAAACAAAAAACAAAAAACTTTACATATCCCAAATATATTATGACTATTCCTCAAGTATTTAGATGACTGTTAATCAGTACATGTATTTAAGGAAACTCTCTAAGGCAGAGAAAAAAGCAAACTAAAATAACTGTGGAAAACAGTCCTCCAAACTCACAGATGATACCAGGAATAGTGCTTGGTCCCAACAGCTAGAATAAAAAAACCTCATAATTCAGGTAGTATTAGTTAGAGTACTAAAAAAAGCCTTGCCTCAGTAGTGTGTAAATTTAGTTCTTTCTTTCTTTCTTTCTTTTCTTTTTTTTTATAAAAAGGAAGGTCTGGCCTCATTGAGAAATCTTAAATCAAGACCAAAAAAGATCAAGCCCCCATTAGCTTGCCTAAGTCCCAGAAAAGTATCTCAGGAATATTTAAAGAAATGTAAAAATGTCTGTATAAATTAAAATTGGAATTGCAATGTCTGGTATCCAGTGAAATATTACCAGGGATATAAAAAGGCAGGAAAACAAAATCCACAATAACAGTAAAAAAGAACCAATCCAAAGCAATGAAAAATAATGCATGTGACAAAATTAGTAGACAGAAACATTAAAAGAGGTGTCATAACTTTTTAATCCACATCTTCACAAAGCTAAAGATGGAACATGCTAAGTAGATACATGGGTTATATAAAAACCTTCATGTTGTACATTGCATATAATTAACATATTAATGTCAAAGAATAAATACTAGAAAACATGAAGATATACAATGGTTGGAAGGCAGTTCTCCATAGTTTATCATATTACTGCATGTCTTTTGAGTGATGGTCTAGTTACCCTTTCTCATGGACTATCTTTTCAAGGATGCTGGTATGTGAACAGACTTTGGTGGCAAAGCTAATGTTTTCTACTAAAGTGAATATTAAGAATATGTATTGCCCATTCCAAAAAATTCAAACTCTTCAAGCTTCTGTAATGAAACTCCCTGTGTGTACAGGTGCCATCTTGCCGAGTCTTCCCACAGATTCTGACTTCATATCTTCATATCATGCCGAGTCTGTCCCACAGACTCTGGCTGAGCAATGGATGAAAGAAGTATGCTGACACAGGTATTTTGCCTGATAGCATGCCTGGGGACTGCATGGCTTAGCACCGCTGATGAGAGTGCCACCCCATAAGCTGGTCCCACTTGCATTTATTTAGTACAGATTTAATGACAGAGGCTTGGAGCAAACACCATTTGTGGGTAATAAACATAGTCAACCCCCCAAGTAGAGAGCAATCCTGCATGCAAATGATCAAAGGTTGGTTTCTGGAGACAGGAGCAAGCAAATGTATCAAGGTAAGTTCCTTTACATTCCCTCATTATCTGCCCTTTGCTCTCAGCCTCCAGATAAGAGAATTTGGCTGCCTTCAGCCATAATTCTCTCCTGAAGCTTTTGCAAGACCTCTCGGCCTTCCAAGAAGGTTTGAGTCATTCCCTATAACTTTTTCTTATAACTTTTCCCACCACCATGACAGATCTCCTATAATGTCACTCTTAGAGAAACGGGCTTGAAGAACCACTAAAAACTAGAATCACTAATGTATTATCCATTGCTCTATTAGTCTGTTCTCACATTGCTATATGGAAATAACAAACTGGGTAATTTATATAAAAAAGGGGGTTTTAACTGGATCATGATTTTACAGGCTGTACAGGAAGCATTCTGCTGGCACCTACTTGGCTTCTGGGGAGGCCTCAGGACACTTACAATCATGGTTGAAGGTGAAGGGGGAGCAGGCATGTCACATGGGTAGAGCAGGAGAAAGAGAGTGAGTAGGGAGAGGTGTAACATATTCTTTAACAACCAGTCTGACTAGAGCTCACTCACTATCTAAAGGACAGTACCAACAGGATGGTGCTAAATCATTCATAAGAAATCTTCCACCATGATGCAATCACCTCCCACTAGGCCCATCTCCAACACTGGGGATCACATTTCAAATGAGATTTAGGCAGGGACACACATCAAAACTATATGAGTTACTATTTTTGTGAGTAATACGATTTCTTGATCCCTGACCCAGGAGTCTGGTTTTCTACCAGCATCACTAAACTGTGACAAGTTAAATTGTCAGCATGCAAGTGGAATAAAATTTCACACTCTTAATAGTTTTTGACAGTTATATAATAGAAGGAGTGTATAATACTGAAATAAACATAAGTTTCTTAGGAAAGATAGGCACTTCAGGGAGTAACTAGTGTTATTTGATATGGTCTTGCTCTGTGTCCCTGTCCAAATCTCATGTTGAGTTGTAATCCACAATATTGGGAGAGGGATCTCGTGGGAGGTGATTGGATCATGGGAGTCAATTTCCCCTTGCTATTCTCATGATAGTGAATGAGTTCTCATGAGAGCTGGTTGTTTAAAAGTTTGTATCACTTCTCCCATCATTCTGTTTCTCTCCTGCTGTCATGTGAAGATGTGCTTGCTTCCCCTTCACCTTTCTGAATGGCTGTAAGTTTCCTACAGCCTCCCAATCTGTGCTTCCTGTACAATCTACAGAACTGCAAATCAGTTAAACCTTTTTTCTTTGTAAACTACCAAGTTTCAGGTATCTATTTATAGCAGTATGAGAACAGACTAATACAGAAAATTGGTACTGGGAGGGAGGCATTTCTATGAAGATACCTGAAAATGTAAGAGTGACTGTGGACCTGGGTAATGCACAGAGGTTGAAAGAGTTTAGAGGGATCAGAAGAAGACAGAAAGATGAGGGAACAGTTAGAACTTCCTAGAGACTTTTGAATGGTTGTGACCAAATGCTGATAGTGACACTGTACCTGTGAAGTAAAGTCCAGGATGAGGTGCTCAAAGGGATTGAGTAACTTATTGGGAACTGGAGTAAAGATCACTCTTGCTATGGTGTAGCAAAGGGACTGGCAGCATGGTGCTCCTGCATGAAATTTTGAACTCGAGAGTGATGATTTAGGGTATCTGGTCAAAGAAATTGCTAAGCAGCAAAACATTCAAGATGTGTCTTGGCTGCTTCTAAAAGGTTATGCTACTTTGCACAAACAAAGAAATGACCTAAAACTAGAACTTACACTTAAAAGGAAAGCAGAGCTTAAAGGTTTGGAAAATTCGCAACTCAACTATGTGGTAGAAGGGGGAAAAAAAAAAGAGGATTTACTGAGGACAGATTCAAGGCTGCAGAAATTTGCATATGTAAAGAAAAGCCAAATGTTAATACTCGAGACAATGGTCAAAATGTCTCCAGAGTATTTCAGAGACATTTCTGGCAGCCCCTGCCATCATAGGCCTGGAGGCCTAGGAGGGAAAGGGTCTCCTGCATCAGGCCCAGGACCCTGTTGTTCTGTGCAGCCTCAGGACATGATTCCCTGTGTCTCAGCCATTCCAGCTTCATCTGTGGCTAAAAGGGGTCAAGGTACATCCTGGGCAGTGGCCTTGGAGGGTCCAAGCCCCAAACTTTGGCAGCTCTCACGTGGTGCTGAACTTTTGGGTGTGCAGAAGGCAAGAGTTGAGGTTTGGGAGCCTCTGTTTAGATTTCAGAGGATGTATCAAAACACTTGGATATACAGATAGAAGTCTGCTGCAAGGATGAAGCCCTCATGGAGAACATCTACTAGTGCAGTGTGAAGGGGAAATGTGGGGTCATTATCCCCATGCATAGTCCCCACTGGAGCACTGCCTAGTACAGCTATGAGAAGAGGGTCACTGTCCTCCAGACCCCAGAATGTAGATCCATCAACAGCTTGCATCATGTGCCTGTAAAAGCAGCAGGCACTCAACTCCAGTCCATGAAAGCAGCTGTGAGCACTGTGTCCTGCATAACCACAAGAGCAAAGCTGCTCAAGGCATTTGGAGCCCACCCCTTGCATCACTGTGGCCTGGTTGTGAGACATGGAGTCAAAGGAGATTATTTTGGAGCATTAAGATTTAGTGACTGCCCTGTTGGGGCAGGCTTGTAGCCCCTTTGTTTGACCAATTTGTCCCTTTTGGAACACCAGCATTTACCCAATGCCTATACCCCCATTATATCTTGAAAGTAACTAACTTTTTTTTTTTTTTCAGGCTTATAGATAGAGGAGACTTGCCTTATCTCAGATGAGTCTTTGGACTTGGACTTTTGAGTTAATACTAGAATTAGTTAAGAATTTGGGGGACTGTTGGGAAAAATGATTATGTTTTGAAATATGAAAAGGACATAAGACTTGTGAGGGGCCACCATGGAATAATGTTTTGCCTCTGTGTACCCACCCAAATCTCATGCAGAATTGTAATTCCCAATATTGGTGGAGGGGCCTGGTAGGAGGTGATTGAATCATGGGGGAAGATTTCCCCTTTATTATTCTTGTGATAGTAAATGAGTTCTTATGAGATCTGAGTGTTTAAAAGTGTGTAGTACTTCCTTTTTTGCTCTCTCTTGCCACTATGTAAAGACATGCTTGCTTCACCTTTGCAGATGATTGTAAGTTTCCTGAGAACTCCCAGCCATGCTTCCTGTACATCTGTGGAACTGTGAGTCAATTGAAATTCATTTTTTTTCATAAATTAGCCAGTTATGTCTTCACAGCACTGTAAGAATGGGCTAATACATTATTTTAGGGAAATCCATGGTAAATAATAGTAAACTTGTCTGATTATATAATCAGCATACTCGATTGCCTATAAAGGAGAAAGTGAGGAGGTGGTTGCAAGCTGAGTACTGGAAAGAAAAGTTTCAAAGACTTGACCTCCAGGTAGATGAAATGTCTTTCCAATTTGTGCTAACCTTTTACAACAACTGGTACTAAAATTATCCTGAGTGGGCAAAACTTGTCTCTTTCTTTCAGTCAATGGTTGCCTAGATTCAAATCTGCATTAAGTATAAGATGAGGAAATCTATGTTTTCTATGGGCAGAAATGAAGCAATTTATTAGAAACTTAGCTGGTTCATGTGTAAGATGGGGAAGAACAGTCTACTCTTTATAGCCCATTATGCTGCTGTATATCCATAAGCTTGAGGAAGTCAAACAGTCCTAAAGTTTCTTGCATTAAATAGTGGCTTTTATAATGCCGCTTGTCCCTCATGGAAAACTTTTCTCAATACATATATACTTCTATAGAAAACCATAGATGAGATATTTAGTGGTATTCTGGTTCTTATGGCCCCAAATTGGGTTAATAATGCTGATGACTGTGATCCACTGGAGAATGAGAAAATTGCCCAAAAGAATCTAGATACATTCTTGTGTTTATTCCTACTTCCCCAAAATGCTCACCTCATTTTATGTGAAAACTAACTATCAAATGCAAAAATAATGTCTGAGAATATGAAAATTTGATGCAAGCTATGAACTTACATAGTCTCATTGAAATCCAAGATAAAATCATGGGAAAAATTTCATGCAAGTACACTATAATCAAATTGCTTAAAACAGTGACAAGGAGAAAATCTGAAAAGCATTGTTAGCGGCTCAGAAAATGATGCCCCACGTATGATACTTTTGGCGTGCTGAGTGTTTCACCTAAAGGAGAAACAAAGTCTTTCTGATCTTTTCCTATCACCCTGACTCTCACTCTTTCTTTTCTCCTGAAACATTAGGAGGGGCTGTCTCTGAAATTTCTTCATCTGACTAAGGGAAATTCCTCCAGAAGGAATTTAATTGTCATGAGTCCCCTTCCCACAATCTCATTAAACTGGAAAGAGTGATCTACAGAATAGGAGAAGAAAGGGTGACACGTAGTATTCTTCTGAGGACTGCTACCTGAAGTATCTCATCTTCATAACAAGACCACATTTGTTCATCACGAATTTCCCTCCCTCACCCTCTCATTGCTTGTGACACCATCCTCCCCCAAGAAGCCCTAAGCTGCTATTCTCCCTGCAGCTTAAAATGTTATTTAAACTTTAACCACCTGGCCCTTTATTGAATCTTATACTGTGCATGACTTCCTTGCATTTGCATTTAATAAATTAGTATGACTTTTTTCCTGTTAGTCTCTCTAAATGTCAAGTTTATCCTAGAAACTCAAATTATCGAGCCTTCAGAGAGTGGAAAGAAAGTTTATTTCATGGTCAGTCACAGCTGCTACAAGACAAAGAAATATATGCTAAGAAACAAATATAAGGATAACAGCAGATTCCTCACTGAAGAGAATGCAAAATAGAAGACAATAGAACAACATATTTGAAGTGCTAAAGGTAAAATAAAAAACAAAACTTTTTGATGTAGAATGCACAGATATGTTACACCTATGAAATAACGACTTTATAGACATACAGAGATTTGAGGATTTTATTTTGATTAGATCCAAACAAAAAGAAATATTTAAGAACATCTTACATTCAGAATGAATGTTATATTTAATAGAGTGGAAACTTGGATCAGTACAAAAGAGTGGTGAGCACCAGAAAGTTTAACATATAGAAAATATAGAGTTTTTTAAATTCTCTTGAAAGACAAAAAATTGTTTAATAAAAAGTAGTAACAATGCCTTGTGAGACTTAGAACACATATACAGGATAAATATGTGATGAAAGTAGCACAATGACTGGGAGAGGAGCAATAGAAGGTTTACTTTTCTTAAGCCATATTTACACTGGTCTACGTGAGTTGAACTTAGATTGAGATAAATTAATGATGATTCTATAAATGTTAAAATATACAGTAAAATAACACAAAAAGAAGTGTAGTACATACACAGGGTGGCTACACTGGACAAAGGGAAGATTCACATTCAGGTGGGACAGAGTGGGACAGCGTGAGATCTTATCACACTACTCAGAATGGCACAAAATTTGAAACATGAATTGTTTATTTCTGAAATTTCCCATTTAATATTCTAGGTACACAGTTGTTCAGGGGTAACTGAAACTGTGGAAAGCGAAACCATAGATAAGGTGTGACTACTGCATAAACATATAATAGAATATTATTCAGCCTTTAAAAAGAGGGAGATCCTACCATTTGTGACACATGGAGGAACTGGAGGACATTATGTTCAATAAAATAATCTAGACACAGCAGGACAAATACTACATGATAACACTTATGTGGAATCTAAAATAGTCAAACTCATAGAAGCAGAGGGTAGAATAGTGGTTGTCACATGACAGGGAGAGGAGAAAATGAGAAGGTATTAAGAAATGGGAAGGCTTTAGTTATGCAAGATTGATAAGTTCTAGAGATTTCCTGTGCAGCATAGTGCCTACAGTTAACACTACTCTATCATCTACTTAATAGTTTTCTAAGATAGTAGCTCTCATATTGTGGTCTTATAAAAATAATAAAAGAAGAAATAAGGAGGAAACTTTTGGAGGTGATGAATGTGCTTATGGCACAATTGTGGCTATTTTTTTCACAGGTGTATGCTTTTCTCCAAACTCTTCAAGTTATAGACATTAAATATATATAGCTTTTTGTATGTCAATCATACCTCAATAAAGTGGTTTTTCAATTAAAAAAGATAAATTACGCTCAGTTAATCCACACAAGGAAAAGAAAGATAAAGAAAAAGAGGAAAAGACAGATTAGACATATAGAAACCACAAGAAGATTATAAATTTAAAAACATGTCAATAATTACAATAAATAAAAATGATGTGTACTCCAAATTCAAAGGCACAGATTTTCAGACTGGATAAGAACATAATAACGAACTCTATACTGCCTATATAAAGTTTACCATAAAATAATTATAAGTCTTTAGAAAATAAAAGATGGCAAAGATATACAATGAGAATGCAAATCAGAAGAAAGATGGAGTGGTTGTCACTGCTCAGTGAAATCAAAGAGGACACTAACAAATGGAAGAACATACCATGCTCATGGATAGGAAGAATCAATATCGTGAAAATGGCCATACTGCCCAAGGTTATTTATAGATTCAATGCCATCCCCATCAAGCTACCAATGAGTTTCTTCACAGAATTGGAAAAAACTGCTTTAAAGTTCATATGGAACCAAAAAAGAGCCCGCATTGCCAAGACAATCCTAAGTCAAAAGGACAAAGCTGGAGGCATCACACTACCTGACTTCAAACTATACTACAAGGCTACAGTAACCAAAACAGCATGGTACTGGTACCAAAACAGAGCTATAGACCAATGGAACAGAACAGAGTCCTCAGAAATAATACCACACATCTACAGCTGTCTGATCTTTGATAAACCTGAGAGAAACAAGAAATGGGGAAAGGATTCCCTATTTAATAAATGGTGCTGGGAAAATTGGCTAGCCATAAGTAGAAAGCTGAAACTGGATCCTTTCCTTACTCCTTATACAAAAATTAATTCAAGATGGATTAGAGACTTAAATGTTAGACCTAATACCATAAAAACCCTAGAAGAAAATCTAGGTAGTACCATTCAGGACATAGGCATGGGCAAGGACTTCATGTCTAAAACACCAAAAGCAACGGCAGCAAAAGCCAAAATTGACAAATGGGATCTAATTAAACTAAAGAGCTTCTGCACAGCAAAAGAAACTACCATCAGAGTGAACAGGCTACCTACAGAATGGGAGAAAATTTTTGCAATCTACTCATCTGACAAAGGGCTAATATCCAGAATCTACAAAGAACTCAAACAAATATACAAGAAAAAAACAAACAACCCCATCAAAAAGTGGGGAAAGGATATGAACAGACATTTCTCAAAAGAAGACATTCATACAGCCAACAGACACATGAAAAAATGCTCATCATCACTCGCCATCAGAGAAATGCAAATCAAAACCACAATGAGATACCATCTCACACCTGTTAGAATGGCCATCATTAAAAAATCAGGAAACAACAGGTGTTGGAGAGGATGTGGAGAAATAGGAACACTTTTACACTGTTGGTGGGATTGTAAACTAGTTCAACCATTATGGAAAACAGTATGGCGATTTCTCAAGGATCTAGAACTAGATGTACCATATGACCCAGCCATCCCACTACTGGGTATATACCCAAAGGATTATAAATTATTCTACTACAAAGACACATGCACACGTATGTTTATTGCGGCACTATTCACAATAGCAAAGACTTGGAATCAACCCAAATGTCCATCTGTGACAGACTGGATTAAGAAAATGTGGCACATATACACCATGGAATACTATGCAGCCATAAAAAAGGATGAGTTTGCGTCCTTTGTAGGGACATGGATGCAGCTGGAAACCATCATTCTTAGCAAACTATTACAAGAAGAGAAAACCAAACACTGTATGTTCTCACTCATAGGTGGGAACTGAACAATGAGATCACTTGGACTCGGGAAGGGGAACATCACACACTGGGGCTTATCATGGGGAGGAGGGGAGGGGGGAGGGATTGCATTGGGGAGTTATACCTGATATAAATGATGAATTGATGGGTGCTGACGAGTTGATGGGTGCAGCACACCAACATGGCACAAGTATACATATGTAACAAACCTGCACGTTATGCACATGTACCCTAGAACGTAAAGTATAAAAAAAAAAAAAAAAGATGGAGTGGTTGTATTAATGTCAGCTAAACTAAGAACAAGCAATAAAGAGGATCATTTCGAAATGAAAAAGGAGTCAATTCATCTGAGAACATAATAATACTAAAAGTTTATGTATATAATGATAGAGCTGCAAAAGATATGAAGCAAAACTGGGAACAGTAAAGAAATATACACATATTTACAAATATATTCAAATAATTCCATGTATCTGATCTAAGTAATAGATTGAACAATGGAAATCAATTAGATTATGGAAGACTTGAACAACTGCATCAACCAACTTGACAGAATTAATAGTTTGAAGCATTTCAACTTATAATTTAAAAATTAACATTCTTTTAAATTACAAATAAAATATTTTTTCAAGATAGACTTTTGTCTGGGCCATAAATCAAGTCTCAGTAAGTCTGAATAGTCTTAAGTTGTATAAAATAATTGTAGACTTCTACAATGAGCTTTTCTATTATCTGCTGTTAATGCACAGTGTATACTAAAGAGGCTAAATTCATAGAAACTTCTGGCCTTAAGTACTTGCATGTTAAGGCTTCTCACCACTATAAATCTAGAACATCAGTATCTTATCTTGTTATTAATTTAGATTCTTTTTCTTACTCTAGACAATTTTATTTTAGGAACATAGATACCCTTATGTAATAGAATTTAGTCAGAGATAGCTACCTTACTTCTAACACTGAATTTTATAGAGAAAGTGTAATGCTTCAAAGGCAAACATTAGCTTCTCTACCTCAAGAAAGTGTAATTACACAGATTATGTCTGTTCTCCCCAGACCCAAGAAAACTACAGGTGTGATCAATGATTCAAAGATTCCAAAACCTATGTATTAATTCTATAAAATTTTAATAAGAAAGTCTGAGCTTATAAAAATGAAAATGCAAAGCAGACCATTCAAAAATTTTGATAGCCAAAACTATTTTATCTCATTGCAAATATCTGCATGAATACTCATAATTTGTGGCCAAGTATAGTATGATTATATTAAAAGTTAAATCGAACTTTATTTCACACAGATGGTAGAGAGAAACTATATTATTGGAAATCGAATCGAAGCTTTTAAGTAATTATTTTGTCTATGGCTGAGGTCAATGTTATGGTTTTACTTTAACTAAAACCAAATTAGTATTCTTGGTTGAAAGAGTTTTGTTTTGGTTTTCTTGTGTTTTTCCCAGAACTTTAAGTATACTCTTCAAAGGCACAGGTGGCAAAAGAAAAAAAATAAACAAATAGAATTGCATCGAACTAAAATGCCCAGTACAGCAAAGGAAACAATAACCTCTGTGAAGACACAAACTATTAAATGTGAAAAAAAACCTGCAAACCATATATCTGATAAGGGGTTAATATCCAAAATACATTTATTTAAAAACTTAGCAACTAAACAGCCAAAAAATAAAATAAATAACCTGATTAAAAAT
>NW_012113919.1:5192365-5278527 GCF_000951035.1 Colobus angolensis palliatus | reverse complement strand
AAAAAAAAAAAAAAAAAAAAAAAAAAAAAAAAAAAAAAAAGCAGGCAAAGGACCTGAACAGACGAATCACTAAATAATAGCCAACAGGTATATTAAGAAGTGCCCAGCGTCATTAATTATCAGAAAAATGAAAATGAAAATGACAAACACACCTATTAGAATGACTGTTATCAAAAAAGAAAGAGAGTGAGTTGATAATAAGTTCTTAATGTAATGATAAGGGAATTGTGTTAAGCCATTTATGAGGCATCTGCTACTATGATTCAATCACCTCCCACCAGGCCTACCTCCAACATCGAGAATCACATTTCAACATGAGATTTCGCCTCCAGAACTGGTGAATAATAAATATATATTATGTATGAATTACCTGGTTATTTTATCATAGCACATCAAAGGGCTAAAAGAGTGGAATGCGGTGAAGCCTCATCTCTACTGAAAATACAAAAAATTAGCCGGGCATCGTGGTGGGTTCCTGTAGTCCCAGCTACTTTGGAGACTGAGGCAGGAAAATGGCGTGAACCCAGGAGGTGGAACTTGCAGTGAGCCGAGATCGTGCCACCGAACTCCAGCCTGGGCAAAAAAAAAAAAAAAAAGAAGTTATTGACAACATTTTATTGTTTGATTTCCTTATATAAAGACATTAAAATAAAGCTATCTAACTGTTGTGTGGGGATGGATACTTCTTGTGAATTTTAGAGATTTCATTTTTTCAATCCTCATAATTTTTTAACCAAAAAGTTATCTTTCAGTTTTCAAACTTTTGTGACTAGAACGTAGAGAGCATGAAGATTCATCTGTTGAATATTGAAGGCAATTATAAACCTAAAATATTTACAACATAAAATATTTAAATACATTTGGTCAGAAAGTTAAACACTTTAAAAGATGAAAAAGTTCATATTGAATATAAATTAAATATGGAAAATAAAGTCAGCATAGATAGAATAAAATTATGTTCAGTACTCAGATTTTTTGATCAATGGAATTCTATTCACCCACATTATTAGCAGAAAGGCAAATTTTCATTAATATCTCTGTTCTTTTTCTCATAACTGTTTCTTTGTGTATTATCTGCTCTAATTGCTCAATTGCTAACTTTTCTGGTCTGTTGAAACTTTTCAGAAATTATGCTATTATTGCTCAACTCTGAATACTTGAAACTCTTCTTTCTTTACTCTACAATTCAATAATGTGTCTGAGTCTCATCAAACCGTGTTTATCTTTGCCAGCTGAATCCATCTTGATTTCCATAAGAGGAGGCACTAAAGTGGGTTGGATATAGGGAAAGGATACATTTTTTTTTGCTGCTCCCACCAGCTATATCTCACTGAAAGTACTACACCTTAGAAGTGACAATTAATTTGAATACCAAGCTTTGACCCTTCCCAAAATCTTCCATAATACAGCCTCGTGTCATATTCCCTCTGTCTCCTGAGGGTGGGGTCACAACTCCATGGGAACTCAGATTCAAAGTACTGATATATTAATTTCAAATGGACGATGTTCACTCCTGAGAGATCTTGGTAACTATTTTCCAAATAACAGTTGAGCTACAATTTTGTATTAGGCATTATTCTAGGCTTTTCATATTGATAAATCAGTAAAACAAACAAACAAAATAACACCAATGATCTCTATCTTAATTATATTTATATTTTAAAAGAGGAAGGCAGGTGATAACAGATATAAAAAGAAGTGACGTGTGCAGTACTTTAGAAGACAATATATTCTATGAAAAGCATAATAGAACACTTCTGAATGGAGTATTGGGAAAGCCTATGTTTAGAGTGAGCAGAGCAGTTGACACTTGCCTTTCCTTTTTTCTTTTTTCTTTTTTTTTTTTAATTGAGACGGAGTCTCAGCCTGTCGTGCAGGCTGGAGTGCAGTGGCATGATCTCGGATCACCGCAACCTCCGCCTCCCGGGTTCAAGGCATTCTCCCGCCTCATCCTTCAGAGTAGCGCGCCACCACTTCCAGCAAATTCTTGTATTTTTAGGTAGAGATGGGGTTTCACCATGTTGGCAAGGATGGTCTCGATTTCTTGACCTTGTGATATGCCCACTTCTATCTCCCAAAATGCTGGGATTACAGGCGTGAGTCACCGCGCTTGGCTGACACTTGTATTTCTAAACAAATGGTAGAAATCTATTTTATTGTAATGCAATTATTTAGCAAAGTCTTGAAAGAACTGCAGGGATTAATATCCTTATTTGTGAAAAGATGGTTTCAGGCAGAGAGAGCAGCCAGTGTGAAGACCCTATGGTGACAGCGTGCTTGGTGTGATGAGCAAAACCAAACAATGTGGCTGGGACAAGGTGAGTCGTAAAAGAGTTCAGAATAGTATGATAATGGAGAAGGAATGCTGGAACCTGGTCACACAGAATCCTAAATTACTCGAATTTGAATAAAATTTTGATTTCTCTGTTGAAAAATAGACTGAAAGAAAAGACAGAATTAGGTTAGACATATTAAGAAGGTGTTACATCTACTCAAGTCACTTTCGATGACAGCTTGACCCATATTGGAAACACTGCTGGCACTGAGAAGTGGCTTGAATGTGAATGTATTGTAAGGGTACAACCAGGAATATTTCTCAATGTATTGTATGTGGATTATGAGAAAAATAGGAGTCGTTAATGGTTTAAAGGCATTTGACCTAATCAACAGAAAGGATGGAGTTATTATTGACTGAAATGCTTATGGAGCAAGTTTGGAGGGGAAATAAGAGTTTAATTTTGGATATGTTGGACTTGGGATATCTATTATTCACCCAAATGGAGATTTCAAGTAGACAGTTGAATATGTGAGTATGGTGTTCAAGAATACATATCTAGTCTGGAGAGATATAGTTGAAGGACACTGATTTGTAAGTGATATCAAAGATGAGAAAACATTGAAATGAGTATAGTTAGAGAGGAGGGGAGACTACAAGATGGAGAGGTGAGGGAGAAGAGGAAAGATTAAAACCTAATTACATATGTATTTAACCAAAAATTGATATAGAGAAGATAACAAGAATATAAGACAAAGTTAAAAGTGTGTAGGATCAATGGATTGCAGTGCCATTAATGTGTCAACTAATGCAGTCAGCTCACTAGAACAGAGTAATTTCAAACAGGAAACAGTTTTGGTCAGAAAGTAGGATACATAAAATTAAAACTAAAACATATGCATCACTTTGTAATTTCCAAATTTTAAGGAAAACATTCCTTTTAAAATGAAGTGAAAATAGTCTAAGAAATAAAATCTTCTAAATACGACTTGCATTCCTATTTTTCCCTTAAAATAATGAGAAAGCAGATTGATGGCAAGATGCTCTAAGATAATAAAAAATACATTATATTTTGTCTATGTAACTTATGTACTTGTCAAATGTTATTCCAAGGATGAAGTAGCCTATTTGAAGTTGCAAATTGACATCTGATGGATGACTTTCTACAACAGCATTATTATGTTTTGAAAATCTGAGGTCAAAATACTTCATGAAAATGAACAAAATAATAAATTCATTTTCTCTGAATTCTTTATTCTTTAGCATAATATATTGCACAAATTCTGCTCTAACAAAATCTAGCAAAATGAACTGAAAATAGAAAGAATTAAAAATAGACATAATATTAGAATTTTGAATGTCAATTATAAAGAAGATTCGCATTTCAGTTTATGTGGTCATACAGATGTGAAAATGAGATCTTTCATGTGTAATACATATTATACAAATTATCTATTCTATAACAAACATAATATTTTAGGTTAGATTTTATCAAATATATTATGATATTTATCATGGAATATATTTATCTATCATATTCATTTAGAATGTAACATTTATTCATATTATTATTATTATTATTATTATTATTTGGAACAGGGTCTCACTATGTTTCCCATAACAGAGTTCAGTGGCATGACCATAGTTCACCATAACCTTGAACTCCTGGGCTCAAGAGATCCTCTGGCCTCAACCTCCAAAGTATCTGGAATTACAAGCACATGCCACTTCATCTGATCCTCCTGCCTTGACCTCCCAAAGTACTAGAGTTAAAGGCATAAACCACTGTGCCTGACTAAATGCAGTATTTATAATATACAAATAAAATATCAAGATCTATGTGTATAAGAAACTCTATTCAAAAGTAACAATACATGTGAAAATTGTCACATATAATTTTCCTGTATTTAGGAAAAATAATACAACAAATAGCCACAATGGATAAACAAAATAAATTGGAAGTGTTATCTTCAAAATAATGTAATATTCTACGGTTTAGTGCTCCCAAATCGATAGCCTTCACCGAAGAATATAAAAACAAAAATCCCACTGAACTGTTTGTCATAAAGCTGTTAAAATCCTGATAGTAAAACTAGAAAAGAACAGTGAAAAAATATTGAAAAATATTATTTATTAACATAATTTTAAAATTGTAAATCATACATATATAAGCAAAAATGCTAAAACATTTATCTTTGTGCTAGAGATATCAATCTACATTATCACTATGCATGCTCTTTAAAATGTGATTTTGAGCTCCTGTATTCAAAATGTGGAGTGTCTTCTCCCATCTCTTGAATCTGGAGTATGCTTGTGATTTACTTTTACTAAAAGAACATGGTGGAAATAATGTGCTAGTTCTGAATCCAGGACTTAAAAGCGTAGACTAGCATTCTAGGGGATGAGAAACAATTTGAAGTAGAGCTAAATCAGCCTGGTTGTACCAGCCAAACCTCACACATGTGAGAAGGCTCATCTAACATGCAACATGATCCGTATCTGACATGACCCATAAAATGAACATAGATGCGTGAATAAACTAAACTTAGCCAAGCTTAGGTAGAAAAAAAAAAAATTGAAGTAACCGACAGACTCATGGGCAACAAACAGGAATTCTTAAAATAGTTCATTTCTGTTATTTTGTTGTTGCTGTTTCATTGTGATGAAATACATATAACATAAACGTAAGCATTTTAATAATTTAAGTGTACAATTCAGTGCCATTAAGTAAATTAACATTGTTGTGCAACAGTAATTACCATTCATCAGAAGCTTTTTATCTTCTGAAACCGAATCTTTGTAGTTATTCAACAATATCTCCTCAATATTCCTTTCTGACAGCCTCTGGAAATCTCTATTCTATTATCTGTCCAAGAATTTGACTATTTTAGATACCTCATATAAGTTGAATTATGTGCTATTTGTCCTTATGTTTCTTACTTATTTCACTTAGCATAATGTGTTTAAGATTTATTCCTGCTGTAGCATGTATACAAATTTCATTCCTTTTAAGGCCGAATGATATTCCCTAGTATGTATGCACCTTACTTTGGTTACCTATTCATTGGTTGATGAACACAATGTGTTTCCATCTTTTGGCTATTGTGAATAGTGATGCTATGAACATTGATGTACCAATATATGTTTGAGGTTTTGCTTTCAATTATTTTTGAAATATGCTGAAAAATGAAATTTCTGGATCATATGGTCATTCCATTTTTTTTTTTTTTTGATAAATCAGAGTATCGTTTTCCACAGCATATACATTTTCATCAGCAACACACAGGCATTCAAATTTTTCTACACCCTAACCAACATTTGTTATGTCTTGTTTGTTGATCGATGGATTGAGATAACACATTATTATTGATGCTTTGAAATTTATTAGAATTTAGCCTACCATATGATCTAATCCTGGAGATTTTTCCATGTGTACTTGAAAAAGTACGTATTTTTTTTCTCTTGTTGGGTGGAGTGTTCTGTGTGTCTGTTAGTTCCAATCACTTTATAGTATTGTTCAAGTCCTCTATTTCCTTATTGATTTTCTATCTTTTGTATCTTATTGTTCTATTCACTATAGAAAGTGGAGTATTGGAGATTTCAGCTATTATGGTACGATCTTTTTTTTTGTCAATTACGTCAAGTTTTGCTTCATAGATTTTACAGCTTTGACATTATGTACACATGTGTTTTATAATGATAAATCTTCTTAGTGATTATTTCGTCCATTCCCATTTAGTGCAGCAAGATCAATAAGATGATCTTTCAGTGCTTCTCTTCAATTTTGTGGCAGGAATAACATTGTCAAAGTAAGGAGACACATGAAAATAGGGGAAAAAAAGGATTAAAAATTGAGAAGCAAGAGAAATGCTGTCATTTACAGAAAATAAGAAGACTGATATAATTACTTGCCAAGGTTGTTCAATACTAGTAATATACATTCCTTGAAGAGTAGGAGTGACTGGGATCCAAATTGCTGGCAGAGGTGAGCTCTTCCTTTATGATAGGAGTAAAGAGACTACGATGAATGCAGATGTTATAGTATTTGAAATAAGAAGTTTTGCAACTTTCTTTTTGAATGCATCTATTTTACTTATGAAGTTGTATGCTTTGAGTAAGAATGGAGATATAAAGAACTGAAAGTTGAAAAAAGGAACATTTGAAAAATTACCATAGAATGTGAAAAAAATTATCAAAAATGTAGGACAATTTAAAAGTGACTTTTCTGAGTTTATAGCAGAAAATGTCAACATTTTATGTGAACTTTTGTATCAACATAAGTCACTTAAATAGTCAAAGATGAAGACTGGAGGCTTAAAATCATTCGGACTGAAACTTTTGCTGGAAGAATTTGAGAAAAAGAAAGAGGATGAATACACTTTTGAATATAAATAAAAGTATTACTCGAATGATAGACAAGAAAAACTAAAACAGCCTTGAGAAAAATGAAGAAAAAGAAGTAGGTTTTTGAATTGGAAAGAGTGGAAATGTCAATAAATCAGAATGTATCTCGAAATCAAAGATTAGTTACACTATGTTACATTGCAAAAGTTAGAAGAAGCAAACATTTAATTAATGATGTTCTTATCAAACAGTTACATGGTCTAGAGTATAATTATGGGTGTGGGTCACTGAAGTCTATGACCATTAAACCTTAGCAATATTCTACTTAAACATAGGAAAAAGTCACAATAATACTCATTGTCCCATATTGATTAGATATTGTATTAGGTGTCCTAGGAAAGCATTATAATATATATGCATATAATTTAAAAGTTACATACAGAACTCATTATTTGTATTTGCCTCCATAGAAATGATGAGCATTTTATTATTTTTTTTGAAATAATTATAGACTTCAGCCAAAGGATTGAATATATGACTAATATACTAAAACAAAAAAGAAAAATGGAGTTCATTTCGCTAAGACAGGATTGTATTTTGTTCTGTTTACTGTCCAGATAATAGAGGCCTGTGTTTCCATTTCCACATCTTTCATGTGAACTAGTTGCTTTCCATCTGAAAGCCAAACTATATCCCATATTTAGTATTGAAAAGATCATTTATTTTATTTGCCATATTCAAAAAGTTTCAAGGTAAAGAAAATTAATAGAAGTAACTTATTTCAGGTATCTTTATTTTAGGTAACTAAAATATATGGTGTGAAGAAAGTAATTAAAATAATTATGTGTTACTATTTATTAAGGTACTTCTCAATCCCTTTAATTTCATTTCCATTAATTAATGTCTTGTGATTTATGGGTCTACCCATAAAGGGACTGATATTAATCATGATTAGCTGTTAAATTAATGACTGATTCAAATGTATAATGTAGACAGTTCTGTAAGTAGATAATGATGATTACCAACTACACAAACATTTGTAAAATGAGTGAATTTCAAGGTAAAACTTTTGAAATGATGAGAAGAATTTTTATAGAATATTCTGTTAAATTATAATAAACTTATATTGAAAGATTACACTTTTCCTTTCTCTCTGTATTATTAAAATCCAATTTACCATAAAAGAACCATCTGTTTCAAAAATAAAAATAATCTAAGTAATAAACTTCTTTGTGTGTTCAATTTCTATCCAGCTGTATCACATTATGAAGCAGTTTCATAAAGAGTAGGATGATTACATTATGAATAGTCTACCTAAACCTTTAGGGCAGATTTGTCTACATTTTACTGTTATTTCAAAAGATGTTCAAACTAGATATATTACTTGGAGAAGAAACACTACATTAGCGAATAATTCTAATTTTATATAATAATATTGAATAAGACACATTTACTGAAAAAAAGAGAACATAAAATTTCTTGTCAAGATTTGTTTTGAAAAATTTGCTCAAAATTTAAGAAAATAAATTTCAGGGGCGAAAATGACGGCAAGCTTGATGTATTCCAGCAAGAATCAACATAAGTATATTCCTAGGCGTTTCATTAATTTCAGGGGGCAGTTGAAGTTTTATTCACTACTATCTGTTGTTGTTCACCAAGAGTGCATTCATGCACTCTATTCCCCACAGTAAAAAAAAAAAAAAAAAAGTCACTGTGGAGTCTCTGATTGAGAAACATTTTATTATTATTTTAACTTTACAATTTTTATGACATCACAATAGCTTACTCATTTGATATTATTGTTGCAGGTTGGGGTCTCTTTGTACAGATGGACCTAATTAATAACATGATAAGGAAAGGGGAGGGAAAGGAAGAGGGATAGTGAGAGGGAAAGGGGTGAGATTCAGATTTCCTGAGACCAAACTTTGTCTTCTAAACATGTGATATTGGACAAAGTTTATGATCAATCTCTGTCATGGTAACCTTGCCTGTAACAGACAATAATAATAGTGTCTGAAGATGTGTTAAACTACTGTACATCAGTGCTTATGAGGTTGCCAGAAATATTTAACTACTTGATCAATGTCAACTTTTAATTAGTAGATGTAGTTGCGGTAGTAGATGTAGTATTAGGAGTAGTATTGTCCCCAGTTAGAGGCACCTGACTGGGAAGACACATGCCAGGAAAGGCAAAGGTGATCAAATAATGTCACGTCCTTTGTAGTTCTGCCTGGTGCTGGACCAGTGACTCTTCTCCCCATGGAACATCCCTACAACAACAAAACAAACAAACAAACCAAAAGAGAGCAGTGTTCTCCAACTTCTGTACCTACAAATAGGTTAACAAATAGGGTAATTGGCTGTATCTATTCTGAGGACTCTAGTTTTTGCAAACAATATACAAAATCTGGGAAGGTATTATTTTCCATTTTTGTTACAGGTTTAAGCTAAGCTCTCCTAAGTAATTTCATTAAAGTAAAATTATTGGCAAATTGTTACCACTAATAAAGAAAAAAACGTAATTTATTATTTGCTCCTGAATTCTATTCTCTACCACTAAGAAAGTAGAGGATGAGAGGGTGAGAGGTATTAATTTCCTGTAGTGGTATACTTATTTTATGGCAAGCCTCCCATTATGTTTCTTTTATATTTCTTAAATAATTTCATATTCCCCACATTTTCTTTTTCAGGATAATGTGAACATTGGCTTGAACATATGTCTGCACCTAGAACCCTAAACAAAAATATATATAATATTATCAGCACTCTGGGTATTATCCTTATTTCCCCTTTCAGTCACTATATCCTGCACCCAAGATTGACCTCTTTCATGACTTCTAACAGCTTAGACACATTTTGCCTATTTTGTAGTTTCATGTCAATGGAGCTGCATGTATGCACTTTTACATTAGATTTCTTACGGTTGCATGTAGTTATATGTCATTTCATTTTATTACCAGATTGATAGGAGTTGGCTGTGTCCCCACCGAAATCTTAACTTGAATTGAATAATTTCCATGTGTTAAATGGGGGGCTAGGTGGAGATAATTGAATCACGGGAGTGGTTTCCTCCATACTGTTCTTGCAGTAGTGAATAAGTCTCATGAGGTCTGATAGTTTTACTAATGCGAGTTCCCTGGCACAAGCTCTCTTGCTTGCTGCCTTGCAAGATGTGCCCTTGCTTCTCTTTTGCCTTCCACCATGATTGTGGGACCTCCCCAGACATGTGAAACTGTGAGTCAATTAAACCTGTTTCCGTTATAATTACCCAGTCTTGGGTATGTCTTTATCAGCAATGTGAGAACAAACTAATACACAGATAGTATGCCATTTTGTAACAACGGCAAAATATTCTATTGATGGACATTTGGATTATTTCTAGATATTGTTTCTCTAAACATGTTAATATATGTATTTGGTGAAGTATGCATCATAATTAGATATTACATTTGGAGTAAAAACAGTGGGTAACATTTATAGCTAAGTAGATACTGTCAAAAATTTATCAACAGTGATTGTATCTATATATACAAGTTATGGTTACCTATATCTATGCTAATACTTGTTATTATTAGGCTTTTACATTTTTACCAACAAAATGATTATACCAATATCTAATTGTAGATTGAAATTGAATCTTCTCAATTTGTAATGCATTAAACACTTCTCATAGGTTTGTTATTTAATAAACTCTGAAGTATTATTTGGAGAAAAAAGGATATTGTTCTTTTCTGATGGTTATCATTGTGAATATGACTATAATTTTTTAAAAAAATTTAACTTAGTTTTGCAAAGTGTTAAAGTGCAAATATTGGGCTGGCGTGGTGGCTCACATCTGTAATCCTAGCAGTTTGGGAGGCGCTGGCAGAAGGATCACTTGAGGTCTGGAGTTTGAGACAAACCTGGGCAATATTGCGAAACCCCATCTCTACTAAAAATACAAAAAACAACTGAGTGTGGTAGTGCACACCAGTAATTCCGGCTACTCGGGAGGCTGAGGCATGAAAATTGCTTGCACCTGGGAGGTGGAGTTTGCAGTGAGTCAAGATCACACGATTGCACTCCAGTCTGGGAGACAGAGCAAGACTATGTCATAAATAAATAAATAAAATAAAGTAAAAATGTTATTACTTGTAATATGAAACAATAGATTAATTCTATTTGACAAATATTATAATCACTGTGTTACTGTAAATAAATGTTAACATTCTAATGATAGGAACTTACACGGACATTCGTTAACTCTACACAAAAATATTCAGTCTCTTCTGCCCTTATTTATGTTTTTTCCTACATATATTTCACATCATTCCAAATTTATTATACCTATTAAAATCCTACACCTCCTTTAATGCTAGCCCCAAAAGCAACAATGAAATGGAGTGCATTGCTATTTTTTCAACAATTTTGCTACTTCATTTTCTGTGTATGCAAAGAACACACTAAAAATATTTTCCTCTACCACACTTACAATTTTTGAGATTCAGAACTAATCATACTAATTTGCTTTATTTACTCTTGCATTGTTTGGTGCTGAATACTCCCTAATTAACTCTATTTACTTAAAGTGTGTTTGGTAATTCAATTAAATAATAATATGCTTTAGCAGTGTACAACATTATGTATTACTAGATTATTAAGCAAGTGATGAGATATGTTCTCTACCCAGAGGAACTAACAATTTTCTGCAGAGACGCACATATACATAAGTAATTACAATAAGATGTAGGGACTATTAGGATAGGAAAAATTATCAGAAGCTAGGGAGATTAAGTAGCAGAGGGTTAAATATCATTCCATGGACATGCTGTATTATTTCTGACGAGCTAACTTATGCTCCTACACCTGTGAGTATGATAACTCACTTGTCTTAATTCCACAGACTTTACCAAATTTCTGAACTTTATCCTAAATAGAGGAAATCTGAGACAAGATCATAATGCTTACATATTTTATGGATCCCCAAACTAACAAAGGTAGCCTTTCTAAAGGCTTTCAAAAGTTACTCATTCCTAAGTTATCTAGCTAAACTAGAATAGGTTAAAAATCATCACTAAAAATAGGTGAATATGTAGTGTGACAAGTCCCTTATTAGATTATTCAAGTATGTACGTCCACTGCCTGAAGTCTGAAAGCCAAGCACTGAGAAAAAGCCATGGTGCGCAGCCAAAGAGCAAGTGTCCTGAGAACCTAAACATCCAGAGCCTGTCTGGGAACATTCCAAGGCAAACAGTCCTATCCCATACACACACACAGTAGGGAAAGAGATAGAAAATTAGCTTGAAAGCAGCTTAGCGATGGTAGGCAGTATGGATCTCCAAAGCTGTCCTGCTGCTTTCCAGGAGAGCCTCACATGTAAGTCCTAAGTTGGAGTAAACTCCTTTACTCACCAAGCTGGACTTGTCCAAGACATTCTTTGGTCTCTTAGTTCCCTAACAATTTGGGGAAAGGTTTTGTTTGTTTGTCTGTTTGCTTGTTTTTAAACAGAATGCGGGGTTTTTCTCATTACAGTTAGTGTCACAAATAAGATCTGAGAGACTAAAAGAGACAGGAGCATCTGTGGAAGGAATCTTGGGTAGTTGGCAACATGCATATGGGGTGGAGTTGCCTGGCTGCTTAACCTTTGTGGACTTCTAGGTGAGTATGGGAATACTTTAAAAATGTGGGCAGAGACTGGGCTCCTATTACAAGAAGCTAAGATATTAAGGTACAAAAGAATAGTAAATGCGCTATTGTTACAATAAGACTGGCTATTGAAAAATCATTAGAGCAGAAAAGAAAAAAAATAGAAACTCCCGCAGAAGTCAAAAGGCATGCCAGGTTTTCTAAGACTCCTGCTAGTTACATATTACGGCCCTGTCTTGTGCAAATGTATTTATTTATTACTATATTTTTTTATTATACTTTGAGTTCTAGGGTACATGTGCACAACGTGCAGGTTTGCTACATATGTATACATGTGCCATGTTGGTGTGCTGCACCCATTAGCTCATCATTTACATTAGGTATATCTCCTAATGCTATCCCTCCTCCCTACCCCCTCCCCACAATAGGACCCAGTGTGTGATGTTCCCCTTCCCGTGTCCAAGTGATCTCATTGTTCAATTCCCACCTATGAGTGAGAACATGCAGTATTTGGTTTTCTGTTCTTGCGATAGTTTGCTGAGAATGATGGTTTCCAGTTGCATCCATGTCCCTACAAAGGACACAAACTCATCTTTTTTTATGGTTGCATAGTATTCCACAATACCAAAGACTTGGAATCAACCCAAATGTCCATCAGTGACAGACTGGACTAAGAAAATGTGGCAAATTTATTTTTAAAAAATTTTTTAGCCTGTTCTGGTAGACAAAGCTATCTTGTGCACATTTTAAAATCGATAGGCAAATTACAACAACAAAATAAATTCAGAGCTCACATGGTTAATCTGCAACTGTAGAGTTAAGTAGAGTGTTCTAAAGCTATCTATTTCTCTTTCATTTTCTGCCTACTTTGAATCTACTGTTATTAAGCTAACAGGGTTGAGATAAAACTCAGTCATTCAAGGCAACTTGGACATTTCCTTTTTCTTACTTCAACCAGTTCTACTAGAATGTAACAATGAAACTCATTTGGAACTGAAGGAAAGAAAAGATAAAAGGTGTTTTGTTTGTTTGTTTAAATGTCAAAGTGCCACGGAAACTACTTTATCCAAAATTTTGGTCCACTTCTTTCCTCGGTTTACCTATCAGGGCAAGTAAAGTTCACCCATATATACATGTCCAAATTTTGTAAAAAATAATTTGAAAACAGCCATCTTTAGTAAAATAATGAATTTGTGATATTGTCTCATGACTAGAGTTCTGAAGTGAAAGTTCTTGGATCTTTCTGTATGTGTGTGTGTGTGTGTGTTTGTGTGTAGATGTGTTTAAGCATATGTACACATATTATGTTATTTGTTGTTTCTAGAATGCTACGAACTTGACTTGTAAATACTTGAATACTCAACTTAAGTAAGTCCAAATGATTTTCAAGTTCATGTGAGTTCACTAATCTTTGGTAAATAAACTGGCTTTAAAATTATTAGTAAAATAAAAATGAAACTATCTGCAAAAGTGTTAACATATATTTTGGCGTATATTGATTATATAATTTTTATGTTTTCTCTACTAAATATTTTAAGATGTTAAGATTTGACATAAAGTTTATAGGACTATAAGCCCAGCCAAAAACAGAGTAATATTTGTTATATGATTTTTTCATAAGTAAAGCTAATTTGATGTTGTTGATTTAATAAAACAGCTAAATTTTCTGAGTTATCAGCCAAAATGGTCATGTGTTTAAGGTTCCTGCTTAAAGGAATACCTAGTATTTCATAATACAGATTATGAAAATGATTAACAAAAATAACCTGAAATAATGACTAGCTTTGTCTACTGTTTTGGTTGTCATGAGCAATCTAGGTAAACTGCTAAACAATAAATACAATGATTAAATTTAAATGAGATTCAATTCTTGTGGGTAGACTTTTTGTGTGTCTTAAAATCTTAAAATTATTACAAGTACCCATTGAATTTCTGGGTCATTTCTAATTTAAGAAGGGTTTTGATATGGTGCCTTGATCACATTTCTGAGCCTGTTATTAAAACATAAAGTGTGTGTGTGTGTGTGTGTGTGTGTGTGAGAGAGAGAGAGAGAGAGAGAGAGAGAGAGAGATAGAGAGAGAGATAGAGAGAGAAACATTGGTAGACCTCAGTGAGCTGGATAAAAGCAAGGACTGAGTCCATAATGTAATTAAAGAACAAAAAAGGGATGGGCCAATGGGTGCCTGTACACTTGCCATGACCCAGGCAGGTAATGAATATGAACAATACTGCTTGCCAGGGGCACATTCTAAAATCACCCACACAATTTAGGGGCCACACTGCTATAGCACCTTTTTATATTAAAAGTCTCTAGAGATACCATAGGCATGAATTGGTGTTTGTGGTAAAAACAACCAATAGGAATGGTACCTATATGATTTTGGCCTCAATTATAGGAGGGATAGAATCTCACTATATGGTCTTAGAGCAACAGCTGTTGGCCATTTTTAAGGCATTGCAACGAGCAGAAGCCATCATGTGAGGCAGATCATCACAGTAAAGACTGCTTATACTATAAAAGGATGAATAAAAGACCTCCTAGCCAAGCTCACTTCTGGTGTGCACAATCACACACCTTGCAGAAATGGCACACCTATCTACTAGAAAGAGATGTCTTGTCCACCAGTCCTTCAAGTCTACAAGAAGTAGACTTGAAGCACTACAGGAAGTGCTCTGACCCATCACTCTGAACAAGTGGAAGGGGCAGACATAGAAGTGGAGCCACCTATCAAGCCAACCATCACGTATGAGGGGATCCCACCAATACCCACTAGTGCCTGGTACACTGATGGGTCTAGCAAAGGCACTCAACACTAATGGTCAGTGGTCACGGTGCAAGCTATGGGCAGTTTGGATACTCCTCACCCATGAGCCCTGGTCACTGGTCACTTGCGCAATTGAGCTACATACAAAGGCCTTACCATGTGGATCTATCAATGGCCCACAGACATTTGGCAGGCTTTCCTCAGGCCCCTTTGTGGAACGTCCATGTGGCAGGACATCCACATCAAGTTACACAAGAAGGATGCCTATCTTACAGTGTACCATGTGGATGCATACAGTCCCAAGTCACCTTGAGTAAATCAGGAGGTAGATATCCTTACTCATGTGCTGGCAATTTCCCCAAGCCCATTGGAGGAGTCTACCATATGGTTACATCATAAGAGTTGCCACTAAGGGGCAGCCATGGGATGGGCCATAGCAAAGGCAGCAGGCATCCTTATCAAATATGCAGATATTCTGGCAGCTTTTCTGAACTGGGAAGACCTGTTCATGGCTATGACTTAGAACATTTCCCTCCTCACCAGGTTACATACGTCTATGCAGGACTGGCAAGTAGTTTATATCGACCCCCTGCCCTAGCGGGGAGGGACAAGCTATGCCTTAACCTGTGTAGCCACAACAACAGGGCTACTTACAGGCCTTCCCAATAAAACATGCCACTCAACTGGAGACCATCAACTCACTGTCATGCACTGTATGCCATGGATAGGTAGTGATTAGGGCCCCCATTTCATGGGCCATGACGTCTAACACCGGACAACGGAATAAAACATAGACTGGAGGTTCCACTTACCATGTAGCTCAAGAGGGACAGGCCTGATAGAAAAAACAGAATGCTCTGTTAAAAATCTAATTATGTGGATTGTCTCAGGACAGTTCTTTAGGGTCCTGGTCTAAGAAACTTGCTGAAGCTATACACATTTTAAATGAACCATTCACTGCCACATACGGTGTCACTCCCTGCGAATGGTTGACAAGGTCTGTAAAAAGGCCCTACAGAGTTTCAGGGTTACCTCTCGAGACTCAGGGCCATGCTTCTGAATCAGGTGGCCACACCATGATCCTGAGAATACCAGTCGATCTGCCATGTGTCAATGGCTAAATGAACCTGAGTTGAACTAGAAAGTGCTCCTGTACTGGATCAGTTTCATGGTACCAGAAGGTACCATGAAGGCTGTTGGAGGGGAGGTGATCCCAGCTGTACTCCTTGATGGAGGTCTGAGAACCTTATGGTATCAACACATAGCAGCACTGACACCTACTGAAGTGATCATAGTGTGGATAGCATGGGCCAGGCCAGAAACTTACCAATTGGCTATTATGCTTGCTCCTAGGGAGAGAAGCCCTCCGTGGTACTCTAAGCCAGGTTTGAGGCTTGGTGGCCTTTCTAACAGGGCCAATGGAAGAAAATAAAGAAGTAATAATATTACAGTGAATGGATATACCCATGAAGGCTCCTGCTAAACACCTGTATTGACACTCGTAGGCTGTTGTTCCTGCCACCAGCCTAGAATGTCTTCCTATACAAGGCTGCAATTATAGCAGCAGTCAGCACCCAGTCTGACTGTTTGGTATGCGGATACTTCCTCTTGTCAAGTTTTAGTGTTATGCCTCGGAATATTCTAACTTCCTCCTGACGGAATCGCAGTGACTGATTCAACAGTACAAATAAGGCAACCCTAGTTCACTGGGGATTGCATCCACCTGGTGGGCATATCAATAGCAGAACAGAGACCCAAAATGTGTTTGCCCTTGTCTGACAACAAACGAATGACACCACACCACTCACATGTCCATAGAAGATGGCCTCTTCTGGGCAGTTGCTGAAAATGCAGTGTTCTCCCAAAGAGCCTCTGTATATATTGAGACACGTAACCACACTTCCAATGCTACCGATTCTTAACCAGTGTAGTTGCTACCCGCATTAGCCTGTAATTGTACTTATCTGGTGTTGGCAACAGACTGGACTGGTTGACAAAATAGCTCTAAGAAGGCACGTGTGTTTTCTTTACCTTTGGAGGCAGGATGATTATAAGTGGGGCTAATTTGTGGCCATATGTACCCCATGACTGACCTGGGTGATACACAATGGGGTGATCATTTCCAGGAGTTATACACAAAATTACTCATCAGCCCATCCAACATACAAACCATGAGAGCCAGGTTTCTCTGATCCTTGGCACAGTGGAAATGGCCAATGAGTATTCTCACATCACTTGCACGTGCTGTTGATGCTTTGACTCAAGTCACTGTCCTGGCACTATTAACTGCCAAGGAATTTGATCATACTAAGAATAGCGTGATCAAAGGCCTTACCATGCAGATCTATCAATGGCCCACAGACATGGAGACTGCTCAAATGAGAAAGGTAGTGTTACAAAGTTATGTGACTTTGAACATTATCACCGAAGCCCAGGACAGCTTGTGTGCACTCACAGATGTTACCTGTTTTGCCTATGAAGAGAATAATGTGACAGATGCTTTAAATCATTTGTCAACTCAAATGTATGATATAACTCAATGAGTTTTCTTTGACTCATTCCCAACTTGGTTACACAACTTACCTACCCATTGGAGTTATGTTTTGCTAATAGACATTATAATTGTGGTTAGCTTCTATTTTTTATGCCGTTATGTGTACTGTGGATGTGGCTCTCACACACACACCATGGCTATATGTTATAGGCCTCTATAGTTCTTTCCCCTATACCCTGCTCAGAGACCCTTATGCCAGAGTTTGTGAGAAAAAATATAAGTGCTGGAGGACAGGGTGAATATTAGTGTGACCGATCCCCCACTAAGGGGTGTATGGCTGCTGTCTAAACGCTGAAGGCCGGACAGTAAGCCAAAGCCACAACGCCCAGCGAAGGAGCAGGTATCCCTGAGAACTCAAACATCCCAGAGACTACCTAGGAACATATTAAGGAAAAGAGTCCTATTACACACAAACAGTAGGCAAAGAGCCAGAAAATTAGCTTAAAATCAGCTTAGAGATGGGAGGCGGCGCATTGATCTCTAAAGCTTCCCTGTTGCCTCGTATTTTAAGTCCTAATAAACTCATGTGCTTGCCAAATTGGACTTGTCCAAGTTATTATTTGGTCTCTCAGCATCTTTCCAATTTGGGGAAAGACTTTTTTTTAATACAATTCTATATTTTCTTGTTACAGAATACATAGTTAATACAGTATCTTTATATTACAAGTATTAGACTCCTGAAAAGTGCTTACTGAATAAAAGTTGAAATATTAAGATGTACAGACATGTTTTATTTAAATAATTATTTTAAAGTAAGTGTTTTCTTCTTGCTTATCTTGGAAAGGCTTATATGCTTTATCAATTTTCAATTTAACCAAATCTAAATGCAATTTCTAAGGAAATGATGATTATTTCTAACCTAAACAAGTATTATACTGCTAAATGATTAAATATCACAGTAATGAATCCAATAACCAAACTAACATAAAGATCATGGTCTCAGCAATGTATTACCTATTTTTAATTTCTAGAAAGGTCATAGAAAAATAATACAAAGGAAAAAGGACTTCAACTTCCACCCTCTTTTGAAAACTTTGACAAATTTTCACACTATATATTTTTGAGAGAGCTTCAAGATAAAAATTGTGAAAATGACCTTTACTTTATGCTTTTATTTTCTTGATGTGCTGGCTTGGATTATCATTTTATGCACTATTTATAGTCTTTTTATGGGAAAGCTGACCTTTCCTGGAATTTAGGGATGGACAGAATACAAATGTGCAAGCATACTTCTTATGAGCTGGAAAAAAAAATCAAAGGAATGATAAACAGATGAGGAGAGTGTCTGTGAAAGATGTCATATGAAGTGTATCTTTCAGGCTAGGGTTTACAAAAACCAATTACAATTTTGTAGCTCTCTAGATTGCTTTATCAGTACTTAAAAATGAAAGAAGATAAGGCAAGTACCTACATGAAATACCCTTCATCAAATAATCCTGCAAATTGTATTACACATATGGGAACTCAATGTAGTAATTAGGTTTTATTTAAAATTATTCCATGTAGGTCTATATTTAAAATGTGCAAACAAAACTGTAACTTCCCCTGTTTTAAAAGTCTGTCACCACACTTCCCTTTTAATAACGATCTCTAAGTTGGCTTTTGAACCAGTAACTTAAATGTTAGAAAACTACAATTCTTGATTGAGATAAAATGATAAAAGATACTAACAAAATAAAGTGAATATGCTATATGTTAAAATTCTTCCTAAAAGTAAACATTATCCTGAGAAATGTTTAAATTAGCAGCAATCTTAGACTCACTCTAAATTAAATTAGAATAGTAGAAATTATATTGTCTGAAACTGTATTTTTCCATTGAAAAGTAGAATGTTTAATTTATTGATAATAAAGTTTCAGTATACTGAACCGATTAAGGGAAGCTTCAAAGACATATAGAATTTTCTTTGTAAAAAAAAATACTCATTTGTTATGCAAGCATAAAAATAAACACATACATTAAATTTTTTCAATACAGCAAAAATAATACTCTTTCTGGTTCTCTTTGTGTAATAGACAACATTGCACAGGTAGTTGGATGGGCCATGTGAATAAATTTATCCCCGTGGAATGTCTGGAGCATAATGTATGCCTGTTTTAGGGTGTGGACTAGGAAATCAACAACCAGTTACCTGGAAAGTGTTATGACGAAACTGGCTGAGAATTCAGAATATTGGATATTTGAACAACTGCAGAGGGTACAGCTTCTATGGACTTACTGACTTGGATTTGCTATGGAACAGAAAAATGATTATTTATTTAACAATTACACTTTTTGGTCTGTTACAGCTGTCCAGACTACCTTACCTAATACAACCAAAGAGAAGAAAAAAATATCTTTTAAGCATTCAGTTTCTAGAGTCTCTCTACAATAAAAGTACTACTTCAATGATTGGTTTGTTTGCCCGCAAAAGAATTGGAGATTTACATTAATAAAGACAAAGATGACATCACATTACCAAACAAGAGATGTGAGAATTTGATGAAATCAAATGCCTTGAAAATGGACAATTATGTTTGATGATTGTAACCAAGAAGTAAATGTCAATTGATGTCACTATCAAATCATGCTTTCCATTTTGAAATCAATATTTATTTTTTATTTCTTAATTTTGTCTACTCTTTGATAAAATGTAATAAATGGATAACTGCAATGGACAAAATGTGAGTTATCTTTTTCTCACCCTTTTTCTAATCTCATTTTACTTTACAGAATTGAATGCTACCAATTTGGTTGGCATCTCTCCAGTAAAATTAACTGATAGTTAAAAATAGCCATAGTAATAATAATCTCTGAGTACAATGGCTACATATAATTCAAATAACTAATTAACATACACTACACTTATTTTTAAAGACTTTCGATTTGAATATTTAACTCTTTTTATTAATGAAAACCTGTCTACATTTATTAGTGTATATGCAACTGTTTATTTTAATGTTTTGCTCTATGTCCTAACCTATTTGGCTATTCAGTACTTCTATTGCAGCATACATATATATGTATATATGCACATATATGTGTGTACACACATACACAGTGTGTATCTATAGTAGCCTATAATTGCATATACATTGATATATAATGTGTGTGTATATAAATATGTGTACACTTAATTTCATGACCCACATTTTATTATTTTACTAATATGTTCAGTATACTCAACTTTCTTGAAAAATGGTTCTCATTCCATGTTCTGGTTCTGTTTGCTTCAGTTTGTCAAGTATTTCTCTTTTTTATTATTTGATGAATTTTTATGTTTCTCTGTAATGATATCAGCTTTATTTAATCATGTTTTATCATCATTTCCTGATGGTCAAACATGTATCATTATCTACCATGAGTGGCTGAAGAAGAAGTGCAGGGACATGGTGATAACTTTTTTCCAGAATCCTAACTTTGAAATTTATTTAAAATGAATAACTCTATGTAATTCTCAATGTATTATATTCTACATCTATTGACTTTGTGTTTCAAGTTTTAAAAAATATACATACATTTAAAATAAACTTACCCTACCTGTGGTTGTAATTTCCAGGTGTTATTATAATTTTATTATTCAGTTTATCTCTTTTTTATTTGCTGTCCAACCTTTATTTTAGGTTCAAGGAAACAAATGCAGGTTTGTTACATGGGTAAACTGCACGTTGTGGAGGTTTGGTGTACCAATTACTTTGTCTCCCAGGTAGTGAGTGTATTACCCAAAAGGTACAGTTTTGTTCCTCAACTTCCTCCTACACTCCACCCTCAAGTAGGCCAAAGCGTCTACAGTTCTCTTCTTTGTGTTCATGTGTAAAGTTTAGCTCCCACAAATAAGTAAGAACATATGGTATTTGGGTTTCTGTTCTTGCTGTCCAAAGCAAATTTACAAATTTACAACTTTGCTTAGGATAATGACCTCCCATGCCATCTTTGTTGCTGCAAAGAACGTGATTCCTTATTTTTATGGCTGCATAGTATTTCATGGTGTATATGTACCACATTATCTTTATCCAACTCACTATTGGTGGGCATCTAGTTTAATTCCATGTCTTTGCTATTGTGAACACTGCTGCAATGAACATATGCATGCATGAGTCTTTATGGTAGAATGACTTATATTCCTTTGGATGTGGAATAGTTCATTTTCATGATGCTTATAAAGACATACCTGAGACCGGGTAATTTATAAAGAAAAAGAGATTTAACGGGCTCACAGTTCCATGTGGCTAGGGAGGCCTTACAATCATGGTAGAGAGAGGAAGGCACATTTTACATGGCAGCAGACAAGAGAGAATGAGAGCAAAGCAAAAGGGCTTCTCCCTTATAAAACTATCAGGTCTCATGAGACTTATTCACTACCACGAGGACAGTATTGGGGAAAATGTCCTCCTGATTCAATTATCTTCCACCACAAGGTCCCTCCCACCACACGTGGGAATTATAGGAGCTACAGAGCAGCAATTCAAGATGAGATTTGGGTGGGAACAAAGATAAACCATATCATTATGCCCTGACCCCTCCCAAATCTCACGACCTCACATTTCAAAATCAATCATGCCTTCCCAACAGTCCCCCACAGTCTTAACTCATTTCAGCATTAATGCAACAGTCCGCAACACAAAGTCTCATCTCAGACAAGGCAAGTCCCTTCCACCCATGAGCCTGTAAAATCAAAAGCAAATTAGTTACTTCCTAGATACAAGGTGGGGTGTGGGAATTGGATAAATACACCAATTTCAAATAGAAGAAATGGGACAAAATAAAGGGGGTAAAGCCCCATGCAAGCCTGAAATCCAAAGGGGCAGTCAAATCTTAAAGCTCCAAAATGATCTCCTTTGACTCCGTGTCTCATATTCAGGTCACACTGATGCAAGAGGTGGGTTCCTGTCGTCTTGTACAGCTCCACCCCTGTGGCTTTGCAGGGTACTATCTTCCCTCCTGGTTGCTTTCCTCAGCTGGCGTTGACTGTCTGTGACTTTCCCAGATTCACGGTGCAAGTTGTCAGTGGATCTACCATTCTGGAGTCTGGAGGACGGTTGCCCTCTTCTCACAGCTCCATCAGGCAGTGAAGAAAAATAGTTCTACTTCTTCTTTTCCAATTGAGAAGCTTTGGATGAGAGTAGATATTCTTGTCTTGTTCCACTACTCAAGGGGAATGATTCCAGCTATTGCCTATTCAGTATGATGTTGGCTGTGAGGTTGTCTTAAGCAACTCTTATTATTTTGAGATACATCCCTTGAATGCTTAGTTGGTTGAGGTTTTTAACATTAAAGAATGTTGAATTTTATTGAAAGTCTTCTCTGAGTATACTGAGATTATCAGCCTTCTCTGCATCTATTGAGAAAATGTGTGTGCATATGTGTGTGTATTTTAGTTCTGTTCATGTGACAAATCACATTTGTTGATTCATGTATGTTAAACCAAACTTGCATCACAGGAATAAAGCCTATCTGAGTGTAGTGGATTAGAGTTTTGGTGTTCTGCTGAATTCAGTTTACTAGTATTTTGTTAAGGATTTTTGCATCTTTGTACCTCAGGAATATTGGTCAAAGTTTTCTATTTTTATTGTGACCCCTCTAGTGTTTTGGTATCAGGTTGATGCTTGTCTCATAGAAAGAGTTTGGGAGGAGTCTTTCTTTTCAATGTTTTGGAATAGTTTCAGTAGGATTGGTACCAGCTTTTCATATATGTCTGGTAGAATTTGACTGTGAATCTGTATGGCAGGTTAAGTTCTGGTTGGTAAGCTTTTTATCACTGATTCAGTATCAGAACCCATTATTGGTCTGTTCAGGGTTTCAATTTCTTACTGGTTCAATTTTGAAAGGTTACTTGTAACAACTTTTCAATTTATTCTAGGTTTCCTAGTTTGTGTGCACAGGTGTGTTTATAATAGTCTCTGAGAGTATTTTTTTCATTTATTTCTTTATTTCTATGGGGTTTGTAGTAATGTCCCCTTTGCCACTGCTTGCAGTGTTTATTTGCATCGCATCTCCTTTTTCTTTATTAGTCTAGCATTAATCTTATTTATTCTTATGAAGAATAAACATTTGCTTTTGATTATCTTTTGTACCAGTTTTCACATCTCAATTTTATTCACTTTAACTCTGATTATTTGTTACTTTTTTTATTTTTTTGCTGTCTTTGAAGTTGGTTTGCTTTTTCGTTTTTGCTTTCTGGGAGTTTTGTGCGTTTTTGTTTTTAGTTTCTCTCAGTGGGATGTTAGGTTATTAATTTGATATTTTTCTGACTTTTTGATGTGGGTGTTTTGTGCTATAAATTTTCCTCTTACCACTGCTTTAGCTGTGACCCAGAGATTGTGGTGTGTTGTACCTTCATTTTTATTTGTTTCAAAGATTTCTTGATTTCTGCCTTACTTTCTTAATATACCAAAATGTTACTCAAGAGAAGATTATTTAACTTCCATGTAATTACACAGTTTTGAGAGATCTTATTGTATTGATTGTTATTTTTATTGTGCTGTTGTCTGATATTGTAGTTGGTTAGATTTCAGTATTTTTGAATTTGTTAAGAATTGCTTTATGGCCCAACATGAGGTAAATTTTAGGGTGCATGCCATATGAAGATGAGAAGAATGTATATTCTGTTGTTGGCTAGAGTGTTCTGTTGATTTCTGCTATATCCATTTGGTCAAGTATTGTCTTAAGGTCTCAAATATTTTTGTTACTTTTCTGCCTTGATGATCTCTCTAATACTGTCAGTGGGGTATTGAAATCTCCATACTATTACTGTGTGGTTATGTAACTCTCTTTGTAGGTCTCCAAGAACTTGTTTTATGAATCTGGGTGCTCCAGTGTTTGATGCATATATATTTAGGATAGTTAAGTCTTCTCATTGAGTTGAACTCCTTATCATTACATAATACCCTTCTTTGTCCTTTCTGATTTTTGTCAGCTTAAAGTTTGTTTGTGTGAAAGAAAGATAGCAATCCCTGTTTTTTTATTATCCATCTGCTTGGTAGATACTTCTCTATCTCTTTATTTTGGGATATGGGCATCATTGCATGTGAGATGGGTCTCTTGAAGACGGAATACAGTTGAGTTTTGCCTCTTTATTCAATTTGCCAGTCTACACATTTAAAGTGGGGCCTTTAGCACATTGATGTTCAAGGTTAATATCAATATGCATATATTTGATCCTGTCATTGTGTTGTTAGCAGATTGTTGTATGCATTTGATTGTGTAGTTGCTTTATAGTGTCAACAGTCTATGTACTTAAGTGTGTTTTTATGATGGCTGGTAATGTGTTTCTTTGTTACTTGTTTTTTCCCATGTTTAACACTCCTTTAAGAGCCTCTTGTAAGACAGACATGGTGATAAGAAATTATGTTAGCATTTGTTTGTCTGAAAGGATTTTATTTCTCCTTTGCTTATGAAGCTTAGTTTGCCTAGATATAAAATTCCTGGTTAGAATTTCTTTTCTTTAAGGATATTGAAATAGGCCTCCAATCTTTTATATTTTGGAAAGATTTTGCTAAAAGGGCAGCTGTTGGCCTGATAGGATTCCTTTCATAGGTGACTTGCCCCTTCTCTACAGCTGCCTTTAACATGCTTTCTTTCACATTGATCTTGGATAACCTGATAACTATGCATCTTGAGAATTATCCTCTTTATAGTATGTCACAGGGGGTTCCCTGAATGTTTTCAATTTGCTTTTTGACCTCTCTAGAAAGGTTGGGGAAATTTTTGTGTGCAATAACCTCTAATACGTTTTCTAAGGTGCTTGCTTTCTCTCTCTTTTTCTGGGGTGCCAATAATTCATAGGTTTTGTCATTTTACATAATTCCATATTTCTCAAATGGTTTGCTCATTCCATTTTTGTCTTTTCTATTTATTTTTCTCTGACTGCATTGATTTAAAAACTGGTCTTTGAGCTCTGAGATTCTTTCCTCAGCTTGGTCTATTCTGCTACTAATATTTCCTATTATATTATAAAATTCTTGTTGTGAGTTTTTCTGCTCTAGAAGATCAGTTTGGTTCTTTCTTAATATGGCTACTTTGTTTTTCAGCTTTTGAATTATTTTACTGGATTCCTGAGATTCCTTGGATTCGGTTTCAACTTTCTCCTGAACCTAAGTAATCTTCATTGCCCTTCAGATTCTGAATTTTATTTCTATCATTTTAGCCATTTCAGTTTGGTTAAGAACCATTGCTGGAGAATTACTGAAATCATTTGGAAGTAAGGAGATACTCTGTCTTTGTTTTCTGAGTTCTCACATTGGTTTTTTCTTATGTATGTGGGTTGATGATCCTTTAATCTTTGACATTACTGTCCTTTGGATGGGAATTTTTGGTTTTATATCGTTTGATATCCTTGAATGTTTGACTATTGTAAAAATTGGGTTCAATTGGCTGGCTTTGTGTCTGAATTATTTCAACTGACAAAGGCCCAGCTCAGCATACCTGGACTCCTTGGTCTAACCCTTGGGAAGTGGGACCAGGCTCACAGCTTTGCTCTCTGGCCCCTTGATGTGAAGCCCTGCTGCATTGGATGGGGTGAGGTGTTCTTAGTCTGTTGGTAACAACATTTCAATGATGGGTGCTGGCAAAAGTGCTTCACTGGGGAAGTGTGGCAGAAAAGTCTGCATGCATGCATGCTGGTGGTAGCAGGGCAGTGAGATTTTGTGCATATGAATGCTGGCAAAGTAGTAATGGGAAAGTGTGGCAAATAAGTGCTCACTGGACCCCTTTTGCAGAAGGTCTCCAATGGTTAGGTGGGGTCTACAGGCAAGGAGGATATGATGGTGGTCACTACAAAGAAACTTGTTTGGGCATCTGAGGGTGTGTTGCAAGCAGTGTTGCTAGACAGAGACTCTTGGAGAGACTGGCAGACAGGCAGGCTGTCAGATCAGAGTAGCCCTGTCCCATGAGCAAGATAACCAAGTTCTATTTATGCTCAATAGTAAGCAAAGCCCAAAGTCACCCAGAGGAGTGTGGCAAGCTTTGTGTGATTGATGTCCCTGGGTATGCTCCACAGCAGCCATTCCCATGCCAATCCCTCTGGGGCGCTGAAGTCCTGTCCCCGCCAACTTCCCAAGAAACTTTCCCTTCCAGCTCAAATGTCCATGGGGGTAATGTGGTCTTCTTTAGGATCCAAATGTCCACGTTGAGTGTAGGCCATTTTACGCCTCTTTAACTTACTCTTTTCCCAGGAGCTGCTTTGAGCAAGGAGTCATTCTTGGTACTCAGCAACCCAGTGCAGGGTCCTCAGCTTTCCTGCAATTCAACTCAGGGTCTGCATTCTTTTTCTGTCCACTCTCAATGCCTTTATTCCAAATATCTACATTGAGTTTGCTGGTTTTCTTAACAGTCTTGTCTCTCAGTCTTTCTGGCTACATACAGTCAGCGATGTTGGCTCTTCCAAATTCATCTTGTAATTTACATTGTAATTGTGAGTATTTCCTCTATACATTTATTTCAAAGATAAATAAGTATTTTTGTACTTTTTGTTCTTTTCTATTATTTTGTGGAATTTCATCTAGGTTTTATGCACATATAGGTTCTCAGGGTGAGATGTCTTCATTGCATTTCTTCCAGAAAATTTAACATATATGAAATTACCTTTCAGTGTGCAACTATCTATAAATCCTGGAGTTTCTCTCTGCCATCAAATCCTGGAATCGATCCATTGTACACGCATTTAAAATAAAATAAAATTCATAGTTTGTGAAAAATTATTTGACTTTCTAGACACTGTTATAACTTCAAATCCTTGATTTTTTTTATTTTCTCCAAAATGTTATAGGGCGAAAACCTCATCTCATAAAGTATGTGAGAAATGATGATGGCTTGAATAAAACTATAACTATATTGGAAGTTTTGAGGCATTCCTGCTTCTGAACAGGTTTTGTAAATACATTTGACAGATCTTGTTGATTTCTGTTGATGTCTGAAAAAGACTAATAATCTCAGGCACTATTCACTGAGCAATGAGGAGGTTTACTTACTATTTACAAAGATAAGCCAAATTATTGGACAAGCAGACACAGAAAAGGATAACAAGGAGAGGGTTGTTGGGGGAATCTCATTACAGTCTACGCTCTAAATAGTAACCAGAGCTATATTACTATCCTTTTGAAATGACATTCAACAGTATTGCTCTTCTGCTCAAAACCTCATGATTCATCATATAACAAAGAGTAAAATTGAGGATTATTTTAATAATGTATCAGCTACTAGATGATCTTGTTCCATGTTATTTCTTGCCTCGTTTGCTATTTCTCTCCATGTAGATAAGTATGCTTCTGCTTCAATTACATGTTTTACCTTTGCTTTTGCACTGTCCTTCTGTTTGGAATGCTCTTCCCCAGATTGCTATATTACTAACTCCCGCACTCATGTCATGTATTTTCTAACTATGTTCTTATTGGTGAGGGCTTCCTGCACCATCTTCACAACAATTCAATCTCTCATTTCCTAAACTTTTCCTTCTTTCTACTTTGCTTTATTTTTTTTCTCCATTGCGTAGTTGCTATCAAACATTTTCCACGACTCAGTAAATATGTTTTATAAACACAAATATTTTGTTTAATTAATTATATATCACAACTTCTAAGACCATACTAAAGTGATTAGAAGCTCACAATTTTGTTGAAAGTCTAAAAAAGATACTAGAAATGTCAAGCATATAGTTGCACATATGAGTCTGGAGATAGAGTGCAAACTCTAGGTTTCAGATGGGGAGTCATGAGCATATAGAGCTCTGAAACTAATAGTTTTTTTTTTTTTTTCCTTTGGCTATACTTCTACCCAAGAAGTGAACAAAGGTGTCTGGGAAGTTTATTAATTATGCCATACTAAGAAATGCTTTTGCAAGTAAGTGTCATATTTTCTTACCACAGCAGGAACAGTTCCATGTTTGATGTCTTATGAAGATTCCTTCTGCTTATGCAAACTTAAAACTTAAATGTGTATTTGCAGTGCTTTTATTAGTGGCATATGAAAATTAAAGCTGATTTTGTAACCTATTACTTAATTCAATTATCATGTGAGTTCATCTAAGAAAATCCTGGAAAATTGAATGACACAAGGGAGCAGAAGCAGGCATAGCCAGTTAGAAGTGTTCTGACACCATCCTCTGCCAGGGCCAGGATTTTAAGCATAGTCATAGAAGATTAAGTTTGAGAGTCTGTAAGACCTCTAGTCACATTTTGCTTATTCTAGTTTTATTTTGCTAGAATTTTGATTATGGGGATAAAAAATATTTCTAAGTCATCTAAGCTTTGGTTTCTAGTAACATGTCTACATTGTTTTTACCAAGAATGAATAAACCAAAAATTATGTATTTTTTAGCATTGGATTTAGTGACATAACATAGTCACAACTTTATTTAGTACTATTCTTTTCTGCATAAATGATTATATACTTCATTTTAGTGTGTGAGGTTACTGGCCTAAAACTTTTGAAACCACTCAAGATGGAGATTTTATCTCTCTAGCACAAAATGTTATTTAATTACAATGTAATCTGATTGATGACGGTCAGGGAAGAAAAGATTAAAATAAAATGAGGTAAGATAAAATAAAATATAGTTAAACCTGATTTTTTTCTTCGTTAAGCGTATTTTATAAATCTGCATAATAAACAACATTTTATTGCATATATGTTCCATACATAAATTCAAAATCTTGGATTCATCCAGTATAAGCCATGTGGCACATTTGAGAGGTAGCTTGATCTTTTAGGCATTTTTTTTAAATTAAAAGAGGTTTGGAAGATGTAACCTGCAATTATATAAAAAATTGTCTCAATTTCAGTAAACAGTTATTTAATCACATAAATTTATCTGTGAGTTCAGTTGACAATTCAAGGAAAACTGTCCTCTTTAGAAAAAAAAAAAAAGTATTTTTTAGTTTGTTTTTATGCTTAGTTCTACTTAAACTGTTTTTTAAATTACCTGCGCTGTATCATTTTTCTCTCGAACTCTTCAACTATTTTCCAGAAAGTTACTTATTTAAAAACTCTATTAGTCTCTTTCAAATCCTTTAAACCTCAAGACAATTAGGAGATTGTTGACATTGATCCCTCACTTCCTGAATGTAGCTCATTCAAATTGGGTTAATCAGACAAGTCTTGCCCAGAAACTTCCTTAAGCATGTTGAGTCAATAAAGCACTGAGGTTAATAACCAGACCTAATATAGCATATCTGTGGATGGCTACAGATATTATCTCTGTATTCCCATGCAGTTTTTAAGACCAGATAAGTTAAGGTTTTAAGAGCAATATATTTGTGATAGACAAGTGCATTTTTCTTTTTTTTTTTCTTTTTTTTAATCATACTTTAAGTTCTAGGGTACATGTGCACAACGTGCAGGTTTGTTACATATGTATACATGTGCCATATTGGTGTGCTGTACCCATTAACTCGTCATTTACATTAGGTATATCTCCTATTGCTATCCCTCCCCCTTCCCCCCTCCTCACAATAGGGCCCGGTGTGTGATGTTCCCCTTCCTGTGTCCAAGTGATCTCATTGTTCAATTTCCACCTATGAGTGAGAACATGCGGTGTTTGGTTTTCTGTTCTTGCGATAGTTTGCTGACAGTGATGGTTTCCAGCTGCATCCATGTCCCTACAAGCATATACATAATTTTAATGAAAGCAAGGAACTGAAATTAGTATAAATGAAATAATATACTTATATTACTAGGAAAGAGGAGGAAATACAGTAGGCTCTCTGTATCTGAAGATGCAACCAACTGGAGATAAAAAAATTTGGGAAAAAACAAGAGAAATAAAAATACATTAATAGAAAACAATACAAATGTTAAAGTAATACAGTATAATAAATATTTACATAGTATTTACATTTACATAGGTACTATAAACAATATGGACACGGTGTACAATATACAGTGGGATTGCATAGTTAACATGCAAATACTATGCCATTTATATAAGACTTGAGCATCGCTGAATTTTGGTGTCCACGAGAGTTCTGATCCAATTCTCGATGTATACCAAATGATTCTATGTGTTTTCTGGGCTGAGTGTAGAGTGGAAGCTAGAGCTGAATAAAAAATAAAAATAAAAAAATAAAATGTCATTAAGTGACAACAATTTTCCTTAAGTGGAACTGAAAAGAAAAGCAGACTAAAATTGTGTTTTACTCTACTAAACTACACTTATTGTCATTAAGCTAAACAATGTTAAAGAGAATCTTGGTCTAAACTTTCAACCTTATCTTTTCAAACATCCCTCTTTTATTTCTAAAATAAATACAATGTTATTTAATTTATAGAAGTTTCCAGTAATGTCTTCTTTTTGCAAGTTACCACAGAGAAAGTGTTCAATACTGTCAATTATTATTTCTCCATTACTTCAAAATACTTAAAAGAATTACAAATGCTTTATATTACGTTGTTCATTCTGTCACTATGCTAAATGGTTTCTTGTGCAAGCAAAGATTAGGCTTATGCCAATGCCCTTAATTTTTTTGAGTAATTTTTCTATTGTATGTTACTTTAAGAAGAGAACATTTGATAGTTAAATTATTTTTCACTATCAAATGTACAGTTGCAATTAAGAAGTTTTATAGACTTTTAAAGGTGGTGATTTAGTGTGAATACAGACTCATCTGAAATAAACGCTTAGATATATAGTTGGGTCTATAATTATCAACGTATATGTAAGCTAGACACGGAAGCACAAACTCGAAGAGGCAAAAAAATGAATAAACAAAGTTATAAAGAATAAAACAAAATTTTTGCATATTTTGAAAAAATAATAGTCAAATTTATTTTTTAGTTTGTATTGAAATAGTATAGAAGGTTATATTTTATCAGAAAATAATATTTGATTAAAAATGGTAGTACTCATTCCTTGGTCTGTAATTAAATTGTGAAACATACTGGCATGATTTAAAATAAAGGTCTTGGTACCCAGCAGCAGCAGAGAATTATTAATTGCAAAGCCTTTGCATTCTGCCCTGTCAATCAGCAGAAGTCCATAAATCAATCAGTTAGTTGGCTTTGAAATCAAAGTCAGATAGGAAAATAATTTCTGCTTAGCTATAATAAAGTACATTCCCTTTTTTCAGTGGAAAACAACTGAATGGTTTTTTATCATGAATAAAATTTAATTTTGAATATGCATGCCCACTACCAGTTTAGTGATCTACCATTTCACTAGTTTTCCTTTCTAATTAAAAAAAAAAAAAAGGTTTAACAGCTCTACTAAAGTATAATCGATGCATGAAGAGTCATATATATTTAATGTGCACAATATTATGACTTTAGACATTGGCAGAAACTTGTGATATCATCAGCACAATAAAAGTAATAGACATCTAACAGCTTCCAGAGTTTCCTGTGTCTTTTTGTCTTGGTAGTGGTGGTGCTGGTGGCCTCAATGCTACCGTTTTGTGGGGTGTTGCGGTAGTAGAACACTTAACATGGAATCTATTCTACTAATAAAGTGTGGTGTGCTCAGTACTGTATGCTAACTATAGGTACTATGCTGTAGATCAGATCTCTGGAACCTACTCATCTTGCATAACTGAAACTTTATGCAAATTGAATAACTCCTTATTTCCTCCACCCCCATAGCCCCGGCAACTATTATTGCCTTCTATACTTCCATGAGTTTGACTGTAACAGATATCTCATATACGTGGAATTATTCAGTATTTGTCCTTGTGTGACTGGTTTATTTCACTAGTATAATACTCTCCAGGTTCTTCCATGCTGTTGCAAGTCACAAGCTTTTCTTCATTTTCAAGGCTGAATAATAGTACATGATATTTATATGCCACATTTCCTATATCCATTTATTTGTGGATAGATACTTGAACTGTTTTCACATCTTGGCTATTTTGAATGATGCTGTAATAACATGGAAGTGCAGATATTTCTTTGACACAATAATTTCAGTTCTTTGCGATATCAGAAATGGGATTATTGGATAATATGGTATTTCTATTTTTAAATTTTTGAGGGTCCACCATAATGTTTCTAACATCTAGGTATCATTTTATATTGTCACCAGCAGTGCAGAGGATTAAAATTTCTCCACATATTCATTAATGATTATCTGTTGTTGTTTTGATAACAGTCATTCTAACAGGTATGAAGTACTATCTCATTGTGGTTTTAATTTCCATTTTACTGATAATTAGTGATGTTAAGAATCTTTTCATGTATCTGTTGGCCATTCATATGTCTTCTTTAGAGAAATGTCTGCCCAAGTGTTTCACCAATTCATTAATAGGATCATAGGAATTCCTTACAAATGTATATATTTTGAAAATTAACTTCTTATCAGATGTGTGGTTTGCAGTTATTTTCTCCTGTTTTTGTTATTGCTCCTGTCATTCTGTTGATTGTGTCCTTTGGTGTGTAGAAGCTTTTCAGTGTGATGTAGTACCACTTCTCTATCTTTACTTTTGTTTCCTGTGCTAGTTTTCTAAACATTTTCTTTCTTTATTTTTTTGAGATGGAGTCTTTCCCTGTTGCCCAGGTTGGAATGTGCAATGGCGTAATCTCAGCTCATTGCAATCGCTGCCTCCCGGGTTCAAGCGATTCTCCTGCCTCAGCCTCCTGAGTAGCTGGGATTACAGGCATGCACCGCCACGTCTAGCTCATTTTTTGTATCTTTAGTACAGATGCAGTTTCACCGTGATGGCCAAGCTGGTCTCAAACTCCTGACCTCGTGATCCACCTGCCTCAGCCTCTCAAAGTGCTGGGATTACAAGTGTGAGCCACCGCGTGGCTAAATGTTTTCTTATGTAAATATGCTTGATTCGTTTTCAACTTCCTCTGTGTTTCATAGTGTTATACCTTCTCAAACATCTTTCTGGTTTTCCTAAGTGAAAAATAATAAAAATGCTGCATACCCATAGTCTTAATTAGAATGTTGGAGAAATGCATTTTTCTTAATAAATAATATTGTTCAGAATCCAGACAGACAGTTGTCCAATGAATATTTCAGTTTCATTTTTGGTTGTGTTTGAGTGATTTATATTTACATTCCTATATTGAAAGAACAAACACATTCATAATATTAGCTAGAGTAAAATAGCTGCATTTTATTAGATACATTTTGTATGATTTCAATTTTATAAACATTTTCTACACAATAAAGAATATATTATCTGATATTGATGTAACTATGCACAGACGTTAATGCTTTAAGGCTGCTGGATCTATCAATGTATATTTAAGAAACAATACAATGCTTTTATATAAAAGGTATATTGAGTTGTACATATGAACATAATTTTAATTCTCATTTTTATTTGACAGTTAATATATCTTATTTATCTTACATCATTTCTGATTTTTTAAAGTTGCCAATGCTAGAATAAAATTTTAAAATTCTACTATCTTGTACTAAAGTCCTTTCTCTTCTAATATTTTTCCTGTATAAATTAGTCAGGATTCTTTAGAGAAACAGAGACAATAGGATATCTATGTGTATATTAGAAGGGTCTTATTTTACAAGTTATTTCATAGGACTATGCAAGGTGAGAAGTCACACGATCTGTCACTGCAAATTGGAGGCCCGGGAAAGCTAGTGATGTAATTTAATCTGGGTCCAAAGGTCTGAACAACAGAAGAGCCAACGGTATAACTCTTGGTCAAAGGCCAAATGCCTGAGAACCTGGGGACAGGATAGGAGATGGTCCCCTGGTTTATGTATCAGAGTCTGAAGCCCTGAGACCTGAAAAAGCTGATGTCCCAGGGCAAGAGAAGAGAGACTTCCTAGCTCAGATAATTCACCCGTCCTCTACTTTTTTGCCCCATGTTGGTCCTCAAGAGATCGTGTGATGCCTGCTCACATTAGTGAGAATGCATATTTTTTTGCTGAGTTCATTGATCCAAATGTTAATCTCTCCTGGAACACATCCTCACAGACACACCTAGAAATGTTTCACCAGCCGTCTGGGTATCCCTTCACCTAATCAAGTGGGCACATAAAATTAAACATCACATTGTGTGTATATTACATTAATTATAAAAAAGTTTTAAATGAGACACACTGAAAATTAGCAAACTAAGATGCATATTACAGTATTTAAAATTCTGTGTCTCGAGTATAATTCATGGGTATTCAAACATATAATAAAATATGATTATATGTTGGTATCTCAATTGTATAACAAAAGCAAAAAGTGTCTAACATTGATATGTAATTTCTTTGACAGTCATATTTAAGTAACTTATCTTAAGTTTATTCATTTCATAAACTAAGCGTGGGTATGCTTTTTTGGCTAGCTGTTCCAATATGAGCCTCTACCATGTAACTATATGTGGTTGCTTTTTTCCACTTAATATATAAAGTTTAATGCATTGTTTCATAACAGTCTATAAAACACCTTTTTTTTTGGGGGGGGGGGACGGAGTCTGGCTCTGTCACCCAGGCTGGAGTGCAGTCGCTCAATCTCGGCTGACTGCAAGCTCCGCCTCCCGGGTTCACGCCATTTTCCTGCCTCAGCCTCCTGAGCAGCTGGGACTACAGGCGCCCACCACCACACCCGGCTAATTTTTTTTGTATTTTTAGTAGAGACGGGGTTTCACCATGTTAGCCAAGATGGTTTCGATCTCCTCACCTCGTGATCCACCTGCCTTGGCCTCCCAAACTGCTGGGATTACAGGCATAGTCACTGCAGCAGGATGGTATAAAACATCTTTCTAGTATGTTTAGGTTATATTAATGCTGCAAATGTTTGATATTGTACCTATGTCTGCTAATGTTAAAGGCAATACATATATGTCAAACTGTTTTAAGCTAACCAGATTTGTACAAAACTTACTGTACACAGTAATGTAAAAGTAACAGAAAAACGTAAATTGATTTATTTGGCATGGTTAGTGTATGCCTTTAAACCAAGATGACATACTTTTTTGTTAAACATAGGATGTGATAAAATAAATGATTAAATTGCATTACCTTTTATCTTATAATGGTAAGATAGGAACCAAATGCCTATAAGCAAATCTATAATTTAAAACAAATCATTTAAATGAAGTGTATTTGATTATATAACTAATCATAATTTGAAAGACCCAATGAATAAGTCTAGAAAAGAAAGTTTTATTACAGATATTAATAATTATATCTATTACAGCTAACATGATCTTTTGAGCTATTTCTAAATCTCAGTGGAAACTACATCTTGTACAATACATTAAATTAATGTTTATTTGTTTGTTTTAGGTTCTTAAACCATGGAATTAGTAACAGGAATACAAGAGAGTAATGAGTCAGTGATCTGATAGAAACACTGGGACACTTTCTGTAAGGAAGGACTAGATAGTAAATCAGCTTTGCAGTTCATAAGGCCTCTGCCACAATTACTCAATTCTGCCACTGTATCAAAAAAATAGACACAGATTGTATGTAAATTAATGACTATGGATTTTCAGGACTCAGAACATGATACCTCAAACTGTGGCACCTTGACATGTTGAGTACTTTGAAATAAATTCGATTGAAAGGGTCTTGGAAGTAAGATTGCTTTGGTTTTCTTCTACATTTTTGTCTTCCATTCCTTTTTCTCTCCTAAAGCAAGTCATAGAAACTAGAACATTTTTTCCTCAAAGCCAGCCACAAGACCTAGAAATGTCACTGCATCCATTTTTTTCTTCTCCATTGAGGACCTTTATTCATAAGAAGTCTTACCCCATACCATGGAGGAAGGAATGCTACACAGAAAGGCCAAGACAAATCTGAACAGAAACTGCTTTCTGAGTTTCTCCTCTCCATCTATCCTATTAGAGCATATCCTTTTTGTCCAATTCCCCCTCATATATATGTATATACACATATACACATATATACATACATGTATTTTATTTATTTTTCCTTTTTGAGACGGAGTCTCGCTCTGTCGCCCAGGCTGGAGTGCAGTGGCCTAATCTTGACTCACTGCAAGCTCCGCCTCCCGGATTCACGCCATTCTCCTGCCTCAGCCTCCGGAGTAGCTGGGGCTACAGGCGCCCGCCACCACTCTGGCTAATTTTTTGTATTTTTAGTAGAGACGGGGTTTCACCGTATTAGTCAATATGGTTTCAATCTCCCGACCTCTTGATGCGCCTGCCTCGGCCTCCCAAAGTGCGGGATTATAGGCATGAACCACTGTGCCAGGCCTGTCCAATTCTATTTCTATAGGGCTGTCTGTTCTTTGTTAAACCTAAACATAAAAGTTGAGTTTCCTCTGGGTCCTCATTTCTCATGGTGCCCATGCCATGTAAAACTTTAATTAAATAAATTGGTTTTGATTTTCTCTTGTTAGTCTGTGTTACAGGATAGTCAGATATGATCCTTATGATGAGTGAAAAAAGGCATCACACTTTTCTGCCCCTGCAGGTTGTTTCCAGTAAAACCTTATTTACAAAAAAGAATTGGTAAACCTTAATTTGGTGACCCTTGATTTAATAAAAAGAGTTGACAGCAACAACAACAACAAAATATAGCAATAAATAGACAAAAGCAAAATTCAAACAATGTGGTATTCACCTACTCATGAAAGCTTTCTAGCTGATTGTCTTAGAATCACTTAAATGATGGATGTGAAATAGAATTTACCTTTTGCCATCTTTCTTCTTGAACATATAGAATATTCCCCATATGTTTAGCAAGTCCACACACCAAATAATACGCATAGAAGTCTGCATTTTGGGATACATTTCAACCCCCTCAACATTATTTGCAAGTTAAAGTCCCTAGGTGGCACTAACACAGAATATGACTATTCGGATATAGGGGCCTAAGGAGGCAATTAAGTTAAAATTATATTATTAGTATGCACCCTAATCCAGTAAAACTGATGTCCTTATAAGAAGAGAAAATTTGCACAGAAACAGGTACAGAGCAAAGACCATATCAAGATACAGGGAGAATATGGTTATCTGCAAGCCTTAAAGAAAGAGAAAACTCAGAAGAAACCAATCATGAAGACAAACACCTTGATCTTAGCCTTCTAGTCACCAGAACTGTAAAAAATACATTTCTTTTTAAACCCCCTAGTCTGTGATACCCTAGCAAACTAATGCAGTCTGCTTTCCATTTTATTTGAAGTATAATACAGAGTTTATTTTGTATTTTATATAGACATATATACTATCTCATAATTCAAATTCAATGAATTGTGATTATGAGAATTATGAGAATTTGAATTATGAGATAGCATATATATCCATACAAAATAAGCTCTGTATTATTGATTTAATGACATTGATTCATTCCTGAGGACCCTGACATTAAACAGAAATGTTTTTTGTTCATTTTAATGGGAGAATATTAAATATTTTATCTCATTCTAGATGTTCAATTTTCACGTGTGTATATGTATGAATTAGATAAGGTAAACCCATTTTGTGTAGGTAATCAACAATGATATAAGCATAAATTAATATAGATTTTACACAAGAGATAATGACCTTAAACATTATCATACTTGCCAGAGTAGGGCCAGAAGACCAGAAGACCAGAACAGCTTGCAGTTAGTTAAGAAAGGTTATGGGAATGTCATTGTTTCAAAGGTGCATTCTTCAAGAACACATGGTAACTCACACTTATGCTGCACTTAAAAATGAACCTATTACATAGAAAAAACTAGAAAGAATACAGATGACATAAAGGTCTTCAAAATCCAGAAAATAACAAACATTCACATATACTAAAGAATAGAAACATTAATCCTTCTTACTTGTCATATACATACAAAACAAAATATTTAGGATTCTATTTGATATTCTCCTATTAGAAACTATTGTTTTGAAGAAATTGCTGAACATCTTTGTCTGAAATAATGATAAATCAAATGTTTCTTTTATTATTTAGTATTTTTCTACATGAAAAATCATTGGAACAGCCCTATATTGTCTGGAGACAGTACAATAACTGTAGTACCCTTTAAAATAAAGCTTGCTTTCCTCATGACCTTAACGTGCCTACACTAATTATCCATGCAGAAACAGCATGAGCAACATATTAAAGTTCTTCCTCCAGAGTAAATATGTCAAGAATGCCAAAGAAATTATAATACTTGACTAATATGTGGTACCGGGAACAGAAGAATAGTAAGAATCCAACATCTTGAGAGTGTTGGATGAGGTGACACAGGGTTTAAGGTGAATTTAGGAAAAAAAAAAAAAAAACACTTTTTTTAACAAGAAGGTACTTACCATACTTATCCATGAGTAGGAATTCTACATTTTAGCAAGGAAACATGGAGCAAATTTTAATAATCTGCTGATATATTTCTTTGGAGTTTCAGCATAACAGTGGCCTTCAGGAAATGAAGAAAAAATGTCAGAAATGTATTGGTATGTTACTCAGGGAGGGAGAGAGAGGTCCTAGGAAATGAGTGTTTGAATGGTCTTGCTGTGTAAAATTGGAGACCCCATGTTGGCTTATATTTCCTTACTGAGTAAAATTGGAGACTCCAGAGGACACTCCTCACACAAAAGTAGCAAGGAATACACTAGCAAGGCAATATGCCTGCATCTTTAAGAAGCTTGGTGGTAGCAGTCTCTGCAGGCTAGTTTGGAGGTAAAAGGTGTTTTCATGAGCCTCCAATCATTAGTGTTAATGAAGCTGATGGAAGTTAGGAATTAAAGAGCCCAGAAGTCACAGTGTTAATAGGCAAAGTAAAAATCATTATTAAAATAGGAACAAAGTCCAGATTTATAAACAGGTGTCTTGAAACGCAGTATTTGTGGGAAAGGCAAGCAAATAGGGAATGTCAGTGGATAAGAGATGCTCAGTTAAGGAAGATTTAGTACAAAAGGTCAAATTAAGAACTAGCAAACATCAGCTTCCTTAGTTGGAAATTCTGTTTCTTCACCCAGTTTCCTGATGTAAATCAGTTTAAAGACCTAGAGTCTATTAGGTATATGCAGAGGCTTCTTCCCATTGGAGAAGAAGCCAGAAACATCATTACAAGTATATGTTATTCATTTCCTGATCTATTCCCCAGGGAAATTATGGCTAATTATTAGTGACTATTGCACCTAAGAGAAGGTAATTTCTGAATATTGACAGGATACTTAAATATGATATATGAACTGATCCTGAAGGTAGAGGACTAGAAAAAAAAATCCCATTATAGCATTCCAGTTATAGAGGGGGCTTGAAAATACCACGTGACAGGGTATTAGTCCACATCTCACAGTAGAGTTAATGAATTTGTGAAGCCATTTTGTGGTTTTACTTGTCTCAAAGTATACAATAAAATACATATAACTAGCAAATGGCAGAAACATTTCATTGGTTTTCTCTTATGAAGAATAAAGACCACAAAGTAGAATGATATTCAATAAAAAGAATTGTCCTTTCTAGGAAAATCTACAGAGATTAGTTGTACGAACAAATCGTAGTGGATGCTGAGATAGTGTTGGCCCTTGTAAACTTTGTATAAATTGTGACAGATGATAGTGGGATAATTTTCAGGTGGTAACCACAATTACAGCTGCTCTGCCAGATATAGGAGCTTCCTGTAACAGAATAACATAACTTCTAATACTTAGTTTCCGCTAATTATCCAGCAAATTATGTGTTATGAATTGCCATCAACAGAGAATATCAAAAGTTGTTTGCTTTCACTTAATAAAGAAAAAAGTATACGTTCACTGTCTTGCCCCCTCACTATGCTAACTCTCTTATTTTAATCATAAAATAGTCCCAAAGAACCCTAATTTAATGACATTCAACTGATAATGCTTATCCACGTATTAATGTCATAATGCTAATTAGATCTGGTGAGCAGAAATTGGCAAGCGCCTTTGTCGTCATAATAAGATACATGCATGTTAGCATGAGAAAATAAATTCAAAAATATTTAGGGACTTATGAATTGTGAAATATTTTACAGATTCAATGTTTTAGGAAATAATGGGAGAACTTATCTGAGATATGCCTTCTACCATAAAAAAAAGAATTGTATGGAATAAAGCATCTTGTAGATGTTAGCCAGCCTTTATCATCAGCATCATCAGTTTGGGAGCAAAGGGCTCATTAGCTAAACAAATATCTTTTCTTTAAGATATAGAAGATAAGTATTTGCTCAGAATATGAGCCTTGTCTTGCCTAGTGAGATCTAGCTATATCCACTGGCAAATACCTAACCAAGAAGTTTATATCATATGAAATAAAAGGTGAGCATCATTCTTGGGGACTAAACAGCCATTTGAGACTTTTATATAGTGAAAGTGCAGTGATTAAATTTCACTAGAATTTTACACATATGCTTAGATATGTACTTGGCTTCTTTGCCTGCAATGAATGTATCATTATCTGAAGGCTCAGAAAATACTTTTTATAACAACATAGCATTGCCACAAAATTACTTACAACTAAAGGTTGCAATTTATGCCAAAGAATATACATCAATTTGTGTACAACTATGGTATCCATTGGCCTTTCAGAGTACCTAATAACATTGAATCATTTCCTTAAAATGGTACAGCTATGCACCACATAAAATATATGTGGTTGAAAAAGGACCACATACATGAAAGAAGTGTCGTAAGATTATACTACAAATTTTTACTATGGCTTTATATGCTTAAATACACAAATACTTACTATTGTGTTACAATAACCATAGTATTCCCTGCAGTGACATGCTGTTCAGGTTTGTAGCCCAGGAGCAATAGGCTATATACCATATAGCTTAGATTATGTAGTAAGGTGTACAATCCAGATTTGTATAAATGCATTAGATGATCTCACAAGTACAAAATGTCCTAGTGACACATTTTTAAACGTTTCTCCATCTTTAAGAGATGCATTACTGTAGTTTGGTGGTGTGTTAAAGCTAATGCCATCTTGTCAAAAACACTCTGCCACATTTGAGCAACATTTTGCATGATGCAGTGCACTTTCTGAACTAAGAGTTGATATCGATGTTTCCATCAATGTAAGCACTGAAGCCTTAGAAAATGCAAGCATTGAAGCCTTACGTTGGAAGTATGATTAGCATCTGTATTTATTTGTTTACTATGATTTGAATTCATTGGCAAAGGCTCTAATGTACCATGAGAATATATGGCACATTTCTTAAGTCAACAGATGCAGACATAGGCATAAGAGTAAGAAACAATTCTGTTTCATGAATAAAAATTCAATTTTTCTTTTACTGAAAGTGGTCTGGTTAACTCTTACTATCTTCAGATATTTTACTGGCCCTCTCATGCTTTGTACAAAGTTAAAGCTAAATATCTGGTCATCACTGTTGAAAAGTTAGTTATAGCTTTGAAATTACCTTTTCAATTTTGACAAGAAAAAGTCGAGGTTTTTAAATTCCAAATATGGTTTTAAATGCTAAAACTGTAGGAGCTTTCTTCACAGACTGTTTGAAAAGAATTTGGCTGAATAAGCAAAAAATATTACAGCCAAATAATGTATTATCATATTAATCTGATTACTTAAATTTTCATATTCAATGAAAGCTTTCTATTTAGTAACAACATTGGATATCAATAGTGTCAAACTTTAGGCTCATTTGAAGAAATCATTACAAAAGTAACCAATCAATATGTTTATGCTATTGTACTTTTTACAACCATGCTTATTTATTATAGTTACTAGCCTAACTCACTATCCTCTAGGTCTCCTTAGAGGTAGTTATTATGTGGTTGATTACTTTGACTATTTACTGAAAAATTAAAATTAGAATGGTTTATGTCCAAAGAAAGTGACAAAAAATATTTTTAAATAAATTTGACAATAATTGACCAATGTCTGAGGTTTGATATACATTTTGACCTCACATCATCTCTCTTTCAACAAGTGGTCCAAAATACCTATTTTTTAAGTTCTATTCCCTTGAAATATTTTACTTCTGTGTTATTCAAGACCTTCCCTAGCCAGAGTTATTACCTTGAATCAGTCTACTTTCATCTGGTACCAGCATATTGCGAAAGACTTTATATTATTCAGGGTGAAATGCTTTTCATTTTCAGTCAAATATTCATGGGTAATATGCTAGAGGGCATTGCAATGAATAAAGGATGGGGAGGGATACTGTGTCAGAAGTACGGGTGAAAGTAAGAGAAATAGTCTTATAAGGTCTTATACGTTAAACATGTTTTCTATTTTTTGATAATGTGCTCTTCTAAACACAAGAACTTATGAAGAAGAAAATATAACATCTGTATCATATTTTCTATAACACTTAGCTCTCTCAAAACATAGTTTTATAAATATATATTACATTTTAAATAATAAATGTCAAAATTATACTTTAATTTCCTAAGAAAATTACATTCATTTGCATTTTAAGGTCATTATATACTCCCCATCATGTTTTCTGTGCCCTGCTATTGCATACATACAAGTCCGTCCTTCCTTCCTTCCTTCCTTCCTTCCTTCCTTCCTTCCTTCCTTCCTTCCTTCCTTCCTTCCTTCCCTTTTCTTCCTTCCTTCCTTCCCTTTTCTTCCTTTTCTTTCTTTCTCAGAGTTTCACCCTTGTTGCCCAGTCTGGAGTGCAGTGGGGCGATCTGGGCTCACTGTAATATCCGCCTCCCAGGTTCAAGTGATTCTCGTGCCTCAGCCTCCCAAATAGCTGAGATTATAGGTATGTGCCACCAGGCCCACCTAGTTTTTATGTTTTTAGTAGAGACAGGGTTTCACCCTGTTGTCTGGGCTGGTCTTGAATTCCTGACCTCAGGTGATCCACCTGCCTCGGCCTCCCAAAGTGCTGGCATTAGATGTGAGCCACTGTGCCCAGACAAACCTTCTCTTTAAGATGATGTCAATGGAGATACTATAGATAATACAGACAATTGCTAATTTTAATTACTATGAGAAAATAATACTACCTAGAAGGAACTCAGTGATATGCCTTTTGAAGCTCTGAAGGGTTCAACGCAATAGTTTTCCCAAATGTCATCGTTCCAAAAGGTGGAAAGATATTCATACAGTAATTTTCGTCAAGAAACAAAAATGAGGTATCAATTGAAATAAAATTTAATTAAGCAACCCGTGGATAATCCTTATTTATTTTATTGTATTTAGAGTTCTGCAGATCATCTCACAACTACTAAGAAATAGTATCATTTTAATTTAAAAATGTTTTGTCACTCCCTTGTTCTGAACTATTCAGAGTCATTGGAAGCATTTCTCTTTCACTGTGATTTATTCATTTAAATTTATTGTTGATATCCCTTTGGGATTGTATTAGTCCATTTTCATGCCGCTATGAAGACATACCCAAGACTGGGTAATGTATAAAGAAAAGATGTTTAATTGACTTACAATTCCACTGAGGCTGGGAAGGCCTCATGAAACTTACATCATGGTGGAAGGCACCTTTCCACAGGGTGGCAGGAGAGGGAATGGATGCTGAATGAAGGGGGAGCACCTTATAAAATCATGAGATCTATTGAGAATTTACTCACTATCAGGAGAACAGCATAAGGATAACTGCCCCTCTGATTTAATTACCTCCCACTGGGTTACTCCCAATACACATGGGGATTATGGGCACTACAATTCAAGATGAGATTTGAATGAGAACACAGCAAAACCATATCAGGGATTTAATGATTAAATATTTATATATATATATATATATATATACACACACACATATATATTTAAATATTTAAATATAAACATATTGTGTGTGTGTGTGTTCTTCTTATTGTTTTAGTTATTTCCAAGATTGGATTTCTCAGAAATGAGACACTGATTTTGCTTAAAACATATCCCCAGTTCTTAAGTCTAGGGATAGGTCACACTATGGGATTGACTATTATGGTAAGGCCATATGGAATGAAGGAAACTAGTTATTCATTAGAAAGTAAGATTGTCAATGGCAGCATTTTTTATTGTTATATGTTTTTACTAAAAATGCAGTGCTCTGTCAACAACAATTAAAAATATAAACAATTATTCTAAAATACAAAGCAAAATAATAGGAATAAAAGTAAAATATTTCATCAATGTTATTTACCAAAAGAGATCTAGAGAGTGGAGAAGTTCAAGTCTAAGGTCACTCATAAAAACAGTGGATGTGATGAGAGGCAATTGTGAGGATACTTAATTTAATTTAATTGTCATTGATTTAATGGATATATAGCTTAGAATGTAAGTTGGTTAGTTTGCAGGAGATACTCAAGAAATGAGGGCTTAAAGAAACCTCTTGGGACCAAATAAAAAATAGAGTAATAGTTGTCGATTAGTGGAGTTTGCATATTGTCACAGAGAGAGAGAAAAAAAGAGTAATACTAATACCATTGTCATCACTAGGTGACTGACGTTGGACTCAAAGCTATGTCTCCCTGAGAAGCATAATTAGAGGCTTAAAATTGTATATGTATTGAAGGAAAAGCAGATAGACTTCACTAAAATAATAAAGACAGCCATTAAACAAGTAAACACACAAGTAACACCAATGCCCCGTAGGAGGAGGCAGTGCTCAGAGTTTCTATAATATATTATCTAAATGGTCAAGTTTTCAGCAGACAAATGAATAAAAAGTTATGTTTTTATTTCTAAGGATAAGTCATACACCAGAAAAAGATTAGACAACAGAAATTGTCTTGTGAAAGTGGCTGGATTTTGAATTTCACAGGAAACAGAAAGATTTCAAATAGCCATTAGAAACATGTTCAAAGAACTAAAGAAATGCATAATTAAATAAGCAATTGAAGGTATGATGAGACTATCACACAGAATAGAGTATATCGGTAAGGAAGTAGTATTTGTAAAATAAAAAAAAATTGAAATTGTGGACCTGAAAAGTACTGTAATTCAAATTAAATGTTACTAGAGGTGCACAACGGTAGATTTAAACTAGCCAAATAAAGAAGCAATATGTTTGAAAATACATGAAAAGAGATTACTCAAACTTTAAAAAGACAGACAGAAAAGAGTTAAGTATATACTGTTATCTATAGAACACTCCATTCAACAGAAGAGAACGTATGCCTCTCAAGTACCCATGGATGTTTTCAAGAACATTTGCTAGAATATACTATATGCCATATGCACACACCTCGAATGAAGATGAGAATGAGACACTTTTACACACACTAATATTTGCATAATGTAAGAACCAAAAGGAGAACAAAGAGAGAATAGAGGGAAATAATAAAGAAATAATCACTGAAAACACCTAGCTTTACTAAGAAAAACAACGTATGGATCCATAATGCTTAAAAATTAAAATAGAACAAATGCAAAAAGATCCATAGAAATACACCACAGTAAAAATCCTGAAAGTCAAAAAGAGAGAGAAAACATTGACAGCAGAAAGAAAAGCAAAAACATAAATGATTTTTCTCTTATAAGATTAAAGTAAGATTAACAGTTAATTTATGAGCAGAAACAATGGAGACCAACAAGCAGTGCAATAACACATTCAAAGTGTTCAATAAAAAAAATACAAAACAAAACCAACAAAAACACTGTCAGCCTAAAATCTTATATCCAAGAAATCTATTTTTAAAAAGTCTTTTCCACAAATAACAAAAGCTAAAATATTTTTTTCTAGTAGACCAATCTTGTAAGAATTACTAAAAGATCTTCAGGAAGAATGTAAGTAAAATGAAAAGATAATTTGAATCCAAACAAATAAACATAGGCACCAGTAAAGGGCAATTATGAATATAAATTACACTGTCAATACATATTTTTCTCATTTCTTCTATTAACTGATTAAAAGGTAAATGTACAAAATAATATGTAATGAAATATATAAAATATTACATAATGAATTGGAGAGTCTTTCACATAAAAAATGATATACACATAATATGTTTGTTAAAAAGCCGTATGAAGGATTTAAGGAATAAAGCTGAATTTATTTTTTATTTATTTTATTTTATTTTTATGATGGTGTCTTGCTTTGTCACCCTGGCTGGAGTGCAATGGATTAATCTCAGCTCACTGCCACCTCTGCCTCCTGTGTTCAAGCGATTCTCCCGCCTCAGCTTCCCGAGTAGCTGGGATTACAGGAAAACACAAATGCACCTGGCTAATTTTTGTGTTTTTAGTAGTGATGGGGTTTTGCCATGTTGGCCAAGCTGGTTTCGAACTCCTGACCTCAGGGCCTTGGCCTCCCAAAGGGCTGGGATTACAGGGGTGAGCCACCATTCCAGCTTACAGTTGCATTTCAATTAAGGAAATGGATATATATCATACCATGCTATTTTGGTTACCATACCCTTGTAGTATAATTTAACATAGGGTAATGTAATGTCTCCAGCTTTGTGTTTTGCTTTGGATTGTTTTGGCTATTTGGGCTCTTCTTGGTTTCACATGAATTTTAGAATTAGTTTTTCCTTATTCTGTGAAAAAATGACATTGACAATTTTATAGAAGTTGCATTTAATCTTCTGATTACTTTGCTTAGTATGATCATTTTAATGATATTGATTCTTCCAATCCATAAACATGAGATTTTTTTTCATTTGTTGTTATAATCTATGACTTTTTCATCAGTGTTTTCTAGATTCTTCTTGTAAAGCTCTTTTGCCTCCTTGGTTAAATGTATACCTAGATGTTTTAGTTTTTTGTAGCTATTGTAAATCGGACTGCATTCTTGATTTGGTTCTCAGTTTGAACTTTATTGGTGTGTAGAAATGCTACTGATTTTGTATGTTGATTTTCTATCCTGAAACCTTACTGAAGACATTTAACAGATCTTGGAATGTTTTGGAGGAGTCTTCAGGGTTTTCTAGGCATAAGATCATGTCATCAGTAAACAGAGATAACTTGACTTTGTTTTTATCAAATTTGGATGACTTTTCTTTCTTTTTCTTTCCTAATTTCTCTGGCTAGGACTTACAGTACTATGTTGAGTAGGAGTGGTGAAAGTGGGCATCCTTGTCTTGTTCAAGGTCTTAGGGGGAATGCTTTCAACTTTTTCCCATTGAGTATAATGTTGGTTGTTGAGTTTTCCGTATATGACTTTCATTATTTCGAGGTATGTTCCTTTGAATAGTAGTTTGTTAAGGCTTTCAATCATTAATGGATGCTAGATTTTTAGAATGATTTTTCTGCACCTGTTGATATTGTATTATAACTTGTTTTTAGTTCTGTTTATGTGTTGAAACACACTTGTTGATTTGTGTGTGTTGAACCACCATTGCATCGCTGGAATAAAACCTACTTGCTTGTGGAGTAGTATCTTTTTACCGCGATGTTAAATTCAGTTTTCTCATATTTTATTGGGGATTTTTGCATCTATCTTCATTGGAGATACTGGCCTGTAGGTTTTTGTTGTTGTTGTTGTTTCCTTGCCTGGCTTTGGTATCATGGTAATACTGACTTCACAGAATAAATTAGAGATGATTCTGTCCTCCTCATTTGTTTGGAACAGTTTCAGTAGGATTAGTACCAGTTCTTTTTACTAAGTATGGTAAAATTAAGCTGTAAATTTGTCCTATTTTTGGCTTTTTATGATTTTTTTATTACTGATTTAAATTCACTACTCATTTTTTATCTGTTTAAGATTTCTATTTCTTCAGGATTCAATCTTGGGAGGTTGGTTTCTTTCTGGGAATTTATCCATTTCCTCTAGATTTCCTAGTTTGTGTGCATAGAGGTGCTCGAAGTAGTATCTAATGATCTTTTATATTTCTGTGGTATTAGTTGTAATTTCACATTTTATCATATCTGATTTTGCTTATTTGGGATACTCTCTCTTTCTTGGTTAATCTAGCCAGTGGTTTATCAACTTTGCTTATCTTTTCAAAGAACCAAACTTTCATTTCATTGATCCTTTGTATTGATTTTCTATAATCATAAGATAAATGCAAATTAAAACCACAAGATATCATCTTACATTAGGCAGATTGGCCATTAATAAAAAGTAAAAAATTAACAGATGTTGGCAAGGATGCAAAGAAAATGGAATGTTTATACTTGTTTGTGGGAATGTAAAGTAGTATAACCTCTGTGGAAATCAGTATGGAGATTTCTCAAAGAACTAAAAATAGAACTACTATTTGACTCAGCAATTTCACTGCTGAGTATCTAACCTAAAGGAAAGTAAGTCATTTTTTAAAAGGTGTCTATACTTATATATTCATCACAGCACTATTCACAATAGCCAAGTCATGGAGTAAACCCAAGTGGTGTCCATCACTGGACGACTGGATAAAGAAAATTATATATATATACACACACACACACACTCAGCAAAAACTGAACTGTGATTTGCAGAAACATGCTTATAACTTGAGAACATTACCCTAAATAAAATAACAGAAATTGAATGTTAAATATTGCATATTCTCACTTATAAGAGGGAATTAATTAAGGGTACACCTGGACATACAGAGTGGAATAATATACACTGGGGACTCCAAAAAAGGTCATGATGGGAGGGGGGATGAGTGATGAAAAATTACTTATTGGTACAATGTACACTATTTGGTTGACAGGTACATTAAGATCCCAGAGTTCACCACCACGCAATGTATCCATGTAACAAAACCATACCTGTATACCTAAATCTATAAATATAAAATAAATAAAAATCGTTATTTTTCTTATATTATTTTATTCTATATATCACATACACTATTCTACCCATCGCCAGATAACAATTCTAATGTATCTATTTTCACTCATAGTTATATTTTTAAGATTAATTTATATGATCATTCACCTCCTGCTCCTAATTATTGGTGATACTCCACTTTACCTCTTTAGCAATTAGCACTCTTTGCTGCCAATTTTCTACTGTGATAAAAAATATTTGAGGAAATACGCTTGTATATGTATATTTAATAATTGTTGTGTTTTGTGATATACACATAGAATATTTCCTAGTTTACAGAATGTAGGAAAATATGCTTATTTTAAATGTTTGCTCCAAAAATGGTAGAGAACAGTATTTATTTATTTATTTTTTATTTATTTTAGACAGGGTGTTGCTCTGTCACCCAGGTTGGAGTAGAGTGGCACTATCTCAGTGCACTGCAACCTCCACCTCCCAGGTTCAAGCGAGTCTCATGCCTCAACCTCCCAAGTAGCTGGGATTATAGGTGCCACCATGCCTGACTAATTTTGGTATTTTTAGTAGAGATGGTGTTTCACCATGTTACCCAGGCTGGTCTCAAACTCCTGAACTCAAGTGATCCGCCCACCTGGACTTCCCAAAGTGTTGAAATTACAGGCGTGAGCCACTGCACCCCACCCTATATAGTATTTTGGAATGGTTATATGGTCTACATTTCCATGAGCAATGCATGAGGATAGGATGCCTTTTGATTTCCATAACACATTCCTCTGAAGAGCATAGGACTTTATGTTTGACAAAGTTTAACTGATCATTTAAAACAAATAGTTTACTATATTATTTATTTAAAATATATCTTTGCCTACCCAGCATTTCAAACATTATATTTATTTTATTTATTGGCATAATATGCTTTTTTTAAATATTTGAATGTATGTGAGTGGCTTTTAGGTAAAGGCAAAGTCTTATTTTCTTTTCATATAATTATATATTTGTTTCAGTACATCCTTGTACTTGTACTTTCAGGAATTTAGGTAATAAATTATTGGGAATATGTACCAAAAGGAGAAACTGCCATGTCAGGAATATATTTTTCTGAGTAATGCCTGATTATGCTCCAGAATGGTCTACACCACATGTTGATATTGGCTACTTCATACGTTTTTCCTGTCTTTTAGGTGTAAAATAATATACATTGATTTTTTATTTTTCATTTCTTGTATAACTTTCTATCATTCTTCTTGTGAATCTAAATATTTCATCTTCTGTTAATTACCTGTCCGTAAAAGTGAAACAATTTTTTCATATTTGCATATTTGTAGCATTACTTTTAATTCTTTCTGCAATAATCTCTTTTATTTATAAATACCTTTTTCCATTCTTTAAACTCCATTAACTTTAGTCATGATTTCTTTGATAGAACATCAATTTTCCCTGCAAGTAGATTAATTTTTTACCATATTATTTAGGCTTTTGAAGTTGTAAGAATAATAGTCAATATTTTCCCTGGATAAAAATTAATATGTTTTTCACATTGCTTCTATTAATTTTATATTTTTTCTTTTCAAATTAATTAGAGGTATACCTTGAATATATTGCAAGTTTGATTCCAGGTTACCACAATAAAACAACTATCACAGTAAAGTGAGTCACAAAAATTTTTGGTTTTCCAGTACATATAAAAGTTATAATTACACGACCTAATAGTCTATTAGTTGGGCAACAGAATTAGGTCTAAAAATGTACATACATTAAAATAAAATACTTTATTACTAGAAAATGCGAACAATAATCTGATCCTTCAGCCAGTTGTATTCTCTTTGCTGGAGACAGGTTTAGCCTCAGTGTTGATAACTTTTGATTAGTCAGGGTAGCGCTTGCTGAAAGTTGGAGTGGCTGTGGCAATTTCTTAAAATAAGACCACAGTAAAGTTTGCCACTATAATTTATTCCTTCTTTCATCAAAGACTTCTCTGTAGCTTCTGATACTGTTTGAATGCATTTTACCCATACTGGAACTTCTTTCAAAATTAGCATAAATCTTCTCAATCCCTGCTACTACTTTATCCATCACAAGAAATCACATTTTTTTTCCTCATTTCTTCAAGTTTTATCATAAAATGGCAATAATTTAGTCACATCTTCAGGGTCTACTTCTAATTTTAGCTGTCTTGCTGCTTCCGGAACATTTGCAGTTCAAAACTTCCTCTACTGAAGTCTTGAGCCTTTCAAAGATATCTATGAGAATTAGAATAAATTTCTTCCATACTCCCATTAAGGCTGATATTTTGGCATCTCCCCATGAATCATAAATGTTCCTAATTGCCTCCAAAGTGGTGGATCCTTTTTAGAAGGTTTTCAATGCACTTTTACTAGAGCCATTATAGGAATCACTCCTGATGGCAGTTACACAGCCTTACAAAACATATTTCTTAAATGACTTGAAACACAAAATTACTCCTTTATCCATGGGCTACAGAATGAATGTTCTATTAGCAGGCATGAAAAAATATATATATTAATTTCCTTGTCCACCTCTATTAGAATTCTTGAGGGACTAGGTTATGTTGTCAATGAGCAGTAGTATTTTGAACGATTTTTTTTTTTTTTTTTTCCAGGAGAAGCAGGTCTCAACAGTGCACTTCAAATATTTAGTAAACCATGCTATGAACAGATGCACCTGTCATCTAGGCTTTGTCGTTCCATTGATAGAACACAGACAGAGTAGATTTAGCATCATTCTTAAGGGCTCTAAAACTTTTGGAATTCAGAATCAGCATTGGCTTCAACTAAAAGTCATCAGCTACATTATCCCCTAACAAGAGAGTCAGCCTGTTTTTGAAGCTTTGAAGCCAGGCATCGGCTTCTCTTCTGTTAGTATAAAAATTCTAGATAGCATCTTCTTCCAATACAAGTCTGCTTCATCTAGATTGACAATCTGTTGTTTACTACAGCCACAGTAATCAATTATCTTAAGCTAGATCTTCTGGGTAACTTGCTGCAGCTTCTACATCAGCACTTGCTTCTTCAGCTTACATTTTTATGTTGTTATGGAGCTGGCTTCTTTCCTTAAACCCTGTGAACCAACCTCTGCTAGCCTCAAACTGTTCTGCAGCTTCCTTCACTCACTTGTTTCTAAAAATAGATTACATCAAGCATAGTGGAATTTTTATGTAATAAAAGACTGCAACTTCCATTTTACTTGCAAACTTTCTGCCTATGGTGAAGCAAGTTGTCACGTCAAAGAGGTCCAAATTGTCAATACCTGCGGTGGTCTTCAGCCAATAGTCAGAAAGAAACTGAGGTCCTAAATCCAAAAGGTCATGGAAATTGAGTCCCATCTACAAACACTGAATTAACTTCGAAGTAGTTTCTGACCTAGTTACATTTTTTATCAGCTTTGTGAGAGTTTGTAGAAGAGCCTTTTGTAAGATCCTGAAGCATGTGACCCTGATAAGCCATACTTCCATTTCTGACCCCCCAAAATTGTATTATAACCAATGCATATGTTTTACTTCTTCTCAGACTTCTAAGTTTTAGGGTAATTCCTTATATAGCAATAGATGACTAATAAAATGGTTTATAGTATTTATTAATATAAGCTAGTCAAGCCCCTCAAATTTTTATTATAGAAGTCTTATGTGTATGTGTTGAAGATCAATTCCTAGACACATTAGATTTTTGAATGTATTTTATTTTCATTGTATTTTGAGTTAACAATAAATCTATATCAAATATTATTGGTTTTGTAAAATTAGTATAAATTGAAAATGCTAAGACTTGATTTTCAAGATGACCCCTTTGTGGGCAAAAAAAGAGAATAATTTCATCTTCTCTTTTCAAAGTCTTCCAATTTAGCTTTGTCCTGTGCTTCCTATTGCTATAGCCTTGGCTGGAGATTTCATTATCATATTTAGCAGTAGCAAATATATGCAATCTTGTCTTGTTATAAGTCATAAAATGAACATAACTTATTCAGTAAGCAAAATAATAGGTGTAAAGGTTTTCTTTGTTTTGTATGTGGGGCTTGTTTGGGCATATATGCTATGGAAAGAAATTATGGTAAAAAACTTTTCAATGGACTACTTTCAACATCAAAATTTTTTTCAAGAATCAATTAACAGGATTTTTCTCTCTTAGTTAATAATGAGCAGGTATGCATTTCATCTAAAGCATGCCACCAAGTAGAACGTATATTACTCATACCTTTACAAGAAGAAATATGGCAAAGAAAATTAATGGCTTTTCTTTAGCTCAACAGAAGACTATGAACCCAGGAAGAAAAAGAACATAGAATTTAGACAGAGGTAGACAATTGGGAGAAATAACAGGGTCTGGTCATTTCATTACCTGTGAAAAATGCCATGAAACATTGTATGAGTCTGTAAATGACTAAAGCAGAGCTTTGCTTTTAAAAAGTATAAGTATAGAATAGAAGGAAATATAAAGGAGTTAACATAGATGTGAGATGGCCACCACCCACTTTCAGAAAAAATCAATATTTGCTTACAGAACGAGTCACCGAGAATAATGAAAAACTTTCCCTGGGGGAAAGGATTATAGCTGGGGGTTAAAATAAAGATGCCACTGCCAGTCTCTACTGTTACCCTATGGGGAGGGAAGGGAGTATAGAAGGCCTTATTCTGCAGGAAAAGAATTAAAAAAAAAAAAAATGCTTAAGAGCACTATTGAAAGCTAGTTAATCTGGGAGATAGAAAGCGGAAAACCAAAACTGTACCACACAGAGTTAGGCAGAAATATATGTGAGGCACAGCCCTATATCTAGAACAAGAATAAAAAACTTGTGAATGACACATAACATGACCAAGATTCAATGTATCTGCCTGAGACTGAGTCTTAAGAAGAACATCAGAAAACACTCTCTTACCTTTCTCCCCACCAGCAACCAAGTAGTGAGTAAAAACTTGGGAACAATACACTTCGAAGATGCAAAAGATAAACTGCATTTTTGTTGTTGTTATTTTATTTATTTATTTATTTATTTTGAGACACAGTCTCGCACTGTAGCCCAGTCTGGAGTGCAGTGGCACGATCTCGGCTCACTGCAACCTCCGACTTCCGGGTTCACGCCATTCTCCTTCTCAGCCTCCCAAGTAGCTAGGACTACAGGTGCTCGCCACCATGCCTGGTTAATTTTTTTGCATTTTTAGTAAAGACAGGGTTTCACTGTGTTAGCCAGGATGATCTCAATCTCCTGACCTTGTGATTCGCCTGCCTCGGCCTCCCAAAGTGCTAGGATTACAGGCGTGAGTCACCATGCCCTGCCAATAAATTGTCTTTTAAGTGTTGGGAGAAAACTGAGTGTTGGGAGAGAAGCTGAGGCTGGCATTGCATGTCTGCTAGACTTGCCGCTCCTTGCTTCTAGCACTCCCATTATCTTAAGTAGCCATATATTTCTCATTCACTTGATACACTATTTCCTTTCAACTCCCACATCCTCACCACCTGTTTCTTTGTTTGAGCACCAATAAATAGCATGGGCTTCCAGAGCTCACTCATGATGGCTACTTGGTCCCACTTTCTCTCTCAAACTGTCTTTTTCTCATTCCTTTGACTCCACCAGACTTCATCGCCCCCACGACCTGGTGTTGGGTCTGATCACCTCAACATTAAGAGCAGCACAAATGGAATATCCATAGCCAAACAGAGACATGGTAATAAGAACCTCTTTTACCAAGGGTAATAATAGCAATAGTAAACTTTAAAATTATCCCAGACTTAATTAACACAAATTTATGCACTGAAGATCTAGAATAAAGAAAGTAGTATAAGAAATATTTACAGCTGTATCTACTGCTCCACAAAACAACACTGAGACATACAAAAAGGCAAGAAAACCACAATCTAAACAGACAAAGCAATAATCAAAAACAGACTCAGATGAGACAGTGATATTGGGGAATAAGAAACAAAAAAACTGTGATTAATATTAAAGTCTCTTATTCAAAATGTAAACAGTATGCAAGATCAAGTGGATAAATTCAGCAGAAAGAAAGTTAACACAAGTCAATGGAGTATGAGAAATTAAAAATGTTAACATACAATGACAAAGAATATCTATGGAAGGTTCATAAGTACACCAAACACAGCCAATGAAATAATTTGTGAACGTAAATATATGTCACTAGCAACTGCAGCAACTCAAATGCTGCTGTGAAGGAAATGGTGAGTAAAAGAGAACAGGCTATCAAAGAGCTGTGGTAAAATATCACCTGGTCTAACAGAGAAAGAAGAAACAGAAAACAAGGCAGAATAAATAATTTTTAAAAAATGACCAAACTTTTTTTCAAAATTAATGGTAGATACCACATCACAGATAAAAGAACCACATTGAAATAGCAGAACAAATACACTGTAGAATTTTTTTAAAATCTTGTGATATCAGACTTAAATTGCAGAACTCCAAAGACAAAGTGAAAATACTGCAGGCAACTGGAGAAAAAAGATACACTATCTACACAAGAACAATAAGAAATATAGCATATTTCTAATCACAAATATTTCAAATAAGAGTATAATGAAATAAATATGTAACGTTCTAGCTGTGGGAAGAAGAAACAAACCAGAATTTTATGCCTAGGAAAATACTCTTCACCACAGAAATATAAATAAGTATTTCTTCAGATAAAATGGGGTGCTTTCTACTTTCAGATAAAGTAGACTTACAAAAAATGTTAAGGGGTTCATTAGGCTGAGGTAATACTGGATCTAAACGAATAAACAGAAAACACTGGAAATGGAATAAATAAAAATCATTTTAAAATATTTTAAATTACTCTTAAAAGATAATTATTTTAAAAAAATTAATCATGTCTTGTGTGTCATAACCTTATCTTATCTTAAAAAATGTATTACCATAATGTTACTACAGAAGAAATTAGAGAGAGGAATTGGGAATATTCTGTTAGTTTTTCTACACATGAGAGAGAGTGACACTATTAAAGATAGCATCAGGCGATTTAAAAATGTGTATTGTAAAACTAATCATCCTTAAGGAGTTTTAAAAGAGCTATGACTAATATCAATAAGGGTATAAAACAGTATTATTAAAAAGCTTAATCAGAAAATCAATAAGAAAGCAATGAACTTGAACAATGCTACAGATCAAATGGACCTAACAAACATGTATACATTATTTTAAAAATTTCTTTGGAGACAAAGTCTTGCATTTCACCCAGGCTGAGGTGCAGTGGTGTAATCAGAGCTCACTGCAGCCTCGAACTCCTAGGCTCAGGCAATCCTCCCGCTTCAGCTTCTCATAGAACTACAGGTATTTGCCACCATGCCCAGCTATTTTTCCTGTTTGTATTTATTTATTTATTTATTTATTGGAAGAACCAAGATCTGGTTTTGTTATGCAGGCTGGTCTCAAACTCTGGCCTCCAGAAATCCTCCCACATCAACCTTCCAAAGTGCTGAGATTACAGGTGTGAGCCATTGTGCTCAACCCTAATAAATATTCCATCCCATAGCAACAAAATACATGTTATTCTCAAATGCACACATCAGATTCTTCAAGACAGATTACATGGTAAGCCATAAAACAAGTCTTAACAAATTTAAGAAGACTGAAGTCATATTGTGTGTTTTTTAACTGTAATGGTATGAAACTAGAAATCTATTATGGGAGGAAAATTGGCAAATTTAAAAATATGTGAAAATTAACCCACTTGTGAACAACAAATGCCTCTGAGAACAAACTACTCATGGAATGCTACAAAAAGCAGCTCTAAGGGGAATTTATAGGAATAAATGCCTACATTAATTAAAAACAAAACCCAGGTAAATAAATTTGTACCTCTAGGAACTAGAAAAAAAGAAATGGAGCCCATAGTAGAATCAAGTAAATAAAGATCAGAGTGAGAGGTGAGAATGTGCTAGCAGCCCTCACTCTCCGCGCCTCCTCGGCCTGGCCATCCACTCTGGTGGTGCTTGAGGAGCCCTTCAGCCCACCACTGCACTGTGGGAACCCCTCTCTGAGCTGGCCCAGACCAGAGCCAGCTCCCTCTGCTTGCAGAGAGGTGTGGAGGGAAAGGCGCGGGCGGGAACCGGCGCTGTGGGCAGCACTCACAGGCCGGCGCGACTTCCTGCCGGTGTGGGTGAGAGATGGCTGGCCCGCAGTTAGAGCAGCGGCCAGCACCGCCAGCCCAGGGCAGTGAGGGGCTTAACACCTGGGCCAGCAGCTGTGGAGGTTGCCCCAGGTCTCCCAACACTGCTGGCCTGCATGCACCGCTATAAAATTCTCACGTGGCCTCAGCCACCTCCTAGTGGGGCAGGGCTCCAGACCTGCAGCACACCATGCCTGAATCCCACCCCGGCAGTGGGCTCCCGCTGCGGCGGAAGCCTCCCCACAGGAGAGCCACCCCCTGCTCCTTGGTGCCCGGTCCCATTGACTGCCCAAGGGCTGAGGAGTGCAGGCACAGCTCCGGACTGGCAGGCAGCTCCGCCTACAGCCCCGCCTACAGCCCCAGCAGGGGATTCACTAGGTGAAGCCAGCTGGGCTCCTGGGTCTAGAGGGGACTTGGAGAACTTTTTTGTCTCACTAGGGGATTGTGAATACACCAATCAGCACTCTGTGTCTAGTTCAAGGCTTGCAACTACACCAATCATTACTCTGTATCTGTCTAACCTAGTGGGGACTGGAAAACTTTTATGTCTAGCTGAGGGATCCTAAACGTGCCAAGCAGTACCCTGTCAGAATGGTCCAATCAGCTTTCTGTAAAATGGACCAATCAGCTCTCTGTAAAATGGACCAATCAGCAGGATGTGGGTGGGGCCAGATAAGGGAATAAAAGCAGGCTGCCTGAGCCAGCCAGTGGCAACCTAGTCGGATTCTTTTCCGTGGTGTGGAACCTTTGTTCTCTCACTATTTGCAATAAATCTTGCTACTGCTCACCCTTTCGGTCCAGGCTGTCTTTATGAGCTGTAACACTCATCAGGAAGGTCTACAGAGTCACTCCTGAAACCAGCAAGACCACGAACTCCACCTGAAGGAAAAAGCTCCAGGCGCATCTGAATGTCTGAAGAAACAAGATCCGGACACACATCTTTAAAAGCTGTAACACTCACTGCCAGGGTCTGCAGCTTCATTCTTGAATTCAGTAAGACCAAGAACCCACCAATTCCAGACACAAGAGCAGAAATAAATGAAGAAAAAAGATAGAAAAACAAACTAGCAGATACTAATAAAAGTGAAGTTTCGTTTCTTAGAACATAAAATTGACAAGTTTTTAGTTAAACTAAGAAGAATACTCAAATATAATTATAAATGAACGAGGAGACATTAAAATTGATTTCACATAAAGACAAAGGATTACAAGCAATAATATGAACAATTACATGCCAACAATTCGGATAACCTAGGAAAAATAGAAAAAAATGTTAAACACATACAATCTACCAAGACTAAATCATGAAGAAATACAAATTTGAACAGACCAGTTGTATTAGTCAGTTTTCATCCTGCTGATAAAGACATACGCAAAAGTTAGGAACAAAAAGAAGTTTCATTGGACTTACACTTCCACATACCTGGGGAAGCCTCAGAATCATGGTGGGAGGCAAAAGGCACTGCTTAAATGGTAGTGGCAAGAGAAAAATGAGAAAGGAGCAAAAGTGGAAACCCGTGAGAAACCCATTAAATCTCATGAAGCTTACTCACTACCACGAGAATAGCATGGGAAAGACTGGCCTTTGTGATTCAACTACCTCCCCCTGGGTTCTTACCACTGCATGTGGGAATTCTGGGAGATACAAGCGGAGTTGAGATTTGGATGGGCATGCAGCCAAACCATATCACCAATAGTGAGAAAGAAGATTAAATCACTAAACAAAAAGTCCAGTAACTATGGCTTCATTAGTGAATTACCACAAACCAAACATTTAAAGAGTTAATGCCAGTCCTTCTGAAATTCTTCCAAAACAGTGAAGAAGAAGAAACACATTCAAACTTAGTTTACAAGGTGACAATTACCATGATATCAAAGCTAGGTAAGGACGCTACAATAAAAAAAAATGGGTTACACGCCAATGTGAACATAGGTACAAAAATCCTTAACAAAATACTAACAAATTATATTCAACTTAACCTTAAAAGAATAATGCACACAATCAAGTAGGATTTGTCCCTGAATTACCAGGATGATTTGCCATAAATCAATTAATATGGTACATCATAACAGAATACAGAATAAAAATCATCTATTTCAATATATGATAAAATAGTATTACACAAAATTCACCATTCTCTCTTGATTAAACACTCAACAATTTAGGTATGAAAGAAATGTACACCAATAAACATTATATACCACAAGCCCATATGTAACATTTCACTCTATAGTGAAGAAACTGAAAGCTTTTCCTCTAAGATCAGAAAAAAAAAATGGCAAGGCTGGATGAAGTGGCTCACGCCTGTAATACCAGCATGTTGGGAGGCCAAGGTGAGCGGATCACGAGGTCAAGAGACGGAGACCATCCTGGCCAACGTGGTGAAACCCTGTCTCTACCAAATATGCAAACATTAACGGGGTGATATGTGCCTGTAGTTCACAGCCACTCAGGAGACTGAGGCAGGAGAATCGCTTGAACCTGGGAGACAGAGGTTGCAGTGAGCCAAGATCATACCACTGCACTCCAGCCTGGCAACACAGTGAGACTTTGTCTCAAAGAAAAAAAAAAAAAAAAGGTAAGATTTCTCACTCTCACTACTTGTAATCAACAGAGTACTGAAAATTTTAGCTATGCAATTAAGTTAAACAAATTTAAAACTTCCAAATAGCCTAGAAATAAGTAAAATTATCTTTATTTCCAAATGACAAATTTGGTAAAGTTGCATTATGCAAAATAAATATACAAAAATTAGTAGTTCTTCCATGCAGTAAGAAACTATTAAGAAATTTAAAATACAATCTTATTTATAATGAAATCAATAAAAATAAAATACTTAGGGATAAATTTAACCAACGAGAGAAAGATCTGTACGTTAAAACCTTAAAACATTTCATTAAAGAAACTGCAGAAGAAACAAATTTATACTCATGGATCAGAAGAAATAACGTTGTAAAAATATATTACCCAAAGAGAACTACATACTCAGGATAACCCTCACCAAAATTCTTATGGCACTTTCGACACAAATGCAAAAAGCAGATCGAATATTCATATTAAACCATAAAAGACCCCAAATACTCAAAATATTTTTGAACAACTACAAAAAACAAAGCTGGGGCATTACACTATTTTATTTCAAATACTACAAATATACAAATAATCAAAACCTCATAATCTTGGCATAAGAACAGAAATACAGACCAATGAAACAGTATAGAGTGCCCAGAAATAAATCCACATATTTATGGTCAATTGATATTTAAATAAAATGCCAAAAATACACGAGAAAAGGGCATTCTCTTTGTTAAATCTTTTTTGCAAACTGAATATCCTCATGCAGAAGAATGAAATCAAGCCCCTATCTCACACCATTTACAAAATCAACTGAAAGTGGATTAAAGGCTTGAATGTAAGACCTGAAACTATAAAACTACTAGAAGAAAACAAAGAAAAACAGTTTATTGACATTAGTGTGAGCAATAATTTTTGAGGGTTATGACCCCAAAGGCATAAACCTCAAAAGCAAAAAATATATACAAACAGGGTTATGCAAACTAGCAGCCTTCTGTATAGGAAAATAAACAACAGAGTGAAGAGACAACATATTGAATAAAATAAAATATTTGCAGTTATGCATCTCATATGGGATTTGTATCTAAATTATAGAAGGAGCACACACAACTGAATAGCAAGAAGATAAATAGCCTGATTGAAAGAATGGGTAAAGAACCTAATAGATATTTTCCACAGAAGGTATACAAATGACTAAAAGGCATTAAGAAAACATGCTCAACATCACTAATCATCAGAGAAATGCAAATCAAAGCCTCAGAAAGTATTACCTTACACTTGTTAGAATGACTATTATCAAAAGAACAGAAAATAAAGTCACAATTAAGAATCCCAAATTTACATGAATTACATGAGGTGAGGATGTAGAGACTAAAAAACCATTGTGCGCTATTGGTGGGAATGTAAATTAGTACAGGCATTAGTATAACCACCTCATAAAATTAGAAATAGAGCTACTACATGACCCGCTACAGGATATATATTCAAAGGAAATGAAATCAGTGCCCTGAAAAGGACTCCCAAGTTTACTGCAGCACTATTCACAATAGCCAAAATATGTAATGAACATAAGTGGCCATTGATGGATAAAGGAAATGTGATATACATATTAAGTGGAATAATATTCAGCATTAAAAAAACTGTCATTTGCGAAAACGTAAATGAAGTTGCATCATTAAATAGCCAGGCCTAAAAAGACAAATTATGCACTTGTATGCAGAATCTAAAAACTTGAACTCATAGAAACAGAGAGTATAATGGCAGTTACCAGAGGCTGTAGTTTGGGGCAGGGAAGGGAGGTGGAAGAGGAAATAGGAAGTTAGTGTGAAAATAAAGCTCAATCAAACTTACAGAAATTAGAAAATCATAGGGGAAATATGACTAAAGAAACACGAAAACCCCCAGCAAAATAGGTCTTAGTATGACTAATCACTTAAAATGTCAATAAACTGAACACTCCAATTAAAAGAGTGTAAGATTAGATTACAAAGAAAATATCTTATTCTTTCCCATCTACAATAAACTAACTTTGTATATAAATAGATTGTTTAAAATAAAGAGAGGGAGCAATACATACTACATAAACACTGACTAAAAACAGCTGGACAACTTTTATTAATTTCAGACAAAGTAAACTTCAGAACACAAAAAGTTATTAGACATAAAAAGTACCTTATTCTTAGGTACGGGAGGTAAGAACTGCAACAGAAAACATCCTGAAATATATAAATCATTTACAGAAAAATAAATGCTATAAGAAAGAAGCTATCTGATGTTATATAGTGTATATAATAAAAATATGTGTAGGTTTATTTAGACATCTTAGTCTTTTTACAACAATATAAATACACTAATTATAAAGCTACTGATTCTAAGACCTAGGTATTTTATATGTGAGTCCAAATAAAGCCACAATTAAGAATCCCAAATTTACATGAATTACATAAACATTATATATTTAAAAAGTGGTTTTATATATATATGTATACACATATATGTATATGTGTACATATATAATGTACATATATTATGTATTATACATAACATATAATATATGTATTATATATGATATTATTACATATATGATGTATATCACATATGTGTAACATGTAATATATCATATATGTATATAATGCATATATTTGCATGTATTATATAATATGTATTTAACATATCATATATAAACATTGTATATAATATGTACACATATAAATATAATATATATACATATTCAATTACTTGACATGCTCCAAAAAGCCATGTAAATATACTGAGTTTAGGATTTAGATCTTCTTAATTGTGAGGCAAATAATGGTGATGGAAAATAAGGCTGAGCAGAATGTTATATATTCACTAAATGTTGGATAGTATTATGGAATCATGATTTTAGGTGGAGTAAATACAAAGGTAAATATTTTAGTTTACTTTGTCAAATCTACTGATGCAAGTTCGTTTTTCCCCTAACATTTTTATGATTTCTTTTTCATGCATTTCACACAACTAAATTATTGTTTATCATTCCGTTGTAGATTCTTTTGTAGACATTGATCAGAGGAAATATCATGTTAATTTCTATTTAATAAGTATACTTTAATTCTGCCTATGAGTTCATTTCGAAACACCACAGGTGAAACTTCTTGATTTTCTGACCTAGTTCCCTTGAGAGGTTTATTTCCTCCATTATAATATAAACTGATGGACTGGATGTTGATTTTTACAGCCCCTGCTCTGTGAATTGTACCTGGAGTGATAGAAAGCTACAGTTTGGTAACTAGCTTTCTGTCCTTCTTTGCTTTCCTCAGGTTTCATCTACTGAGGTTTAGCTGGACAGAGTTAGTATTGCATCCTAATAAATTTTTACTTTTTTTCTGTTTCGCTGTGAACTAGCTACGTTAATGAAATATAGATTAGAACGTAGCACAAACATGAAATGTGAATGATGTGATCTTAAGCGCTTTCCTTTTCTGTCAAGTGTATTTGTTATTTTAAGCCTTAACAGAAATATTGTTTTCCAAGATATTGCCAATCTTTCCTGAGATTCACGGGACAGAGACAGTTGAGGACCTCATTGTGCATGGACTCTTTAGTCTTATTCCTAGGGCTTTGAAATTTATGGTGAGGATTATGTTACTTGTCATCATGCCTGTAACCCAAAAATTATTAGTGAGACTTTTAGTATGTTCTTCACTTAATGAAATGTTTGAAGCGTGAAAGGTGAAAAATAAGTGCTAACCTAGAATTCTATATCAAGTGAAAATATCAAGCAAAACAAATTTTACTAAAAATATAAAGGCTGGAACGAGTGACTCTAAAATGTAGAAAATGATGTAAGACACTCAAACAGTACAACCATTTGAAAAAAAAAAAATCTTTGGCAATTAGACTTCTAAGTATTTATTTATTTATCTATAAAAAATACTGTTACAAACACCTCTACATACAAAAATGTTCATAGCAAGTGTATTCATAACTGCCAAAATTAGGAAAGATGCCCAATGTTCAACAACAGAGTAAATAAACTATAATATTTGACACACTAAGTTACCACACAGCAAGCTGTGAAAGGCACCTGCTTTCTCAAATTAGAAAAACAAAAACAAGCAAAAAATAATTTAAAAATTAATACTTCATAGAACAGAAACCTTCTATGTGTATATCATTTATTATTATATTTCTCAGAGCCTGTAGAAGTAAGCTCACTATATTCTTTACTCTGGAGTGACCCACTGTTTTGAGAATGAATTTATATTTCAGCCTGAAAGCAAAGAAGCCAAAGGACAGGATTGTGAGGAGTTGCTGTCAGATTGACAAATGATGGTCTTGGAGACCTGAGATGGGACTGGGAGAAGAAAATAAACCCAGGGTTGCTTAAGGAACATTGTGGCAGTAAACAGAATGATTACAATGAAAGAGAAAAGCAAAGTTAAAAACAAAAACAAGACATTAAAAACAAGCAAAAAATATATATAAATATCTAGGAACTGACCCATTTTCAATACATACTTTTTTTTTTTTTTGAGACAGGATCTCACTCTGTCACCCAGGCTAGAGTGCAGTGGTATGAACATAGCTCACTGCAGCCTCAAACTCTTGACCTCAGGCAATAGTCTCCCCTCAAACTTCTGAGTAACTGGGATTACAGGCATGAGCTACTATGCCTGGTATATTTGTATACTGTATTAGACTGTTTGGGCTGTCACAACAGACTACCACAGACTGAGTGGGTTAAACAAGAGAAATTGATTTCTCACATTTCTGAAGGCCAGGAAGTTTGAGATCAAGGTGTCAATTCTATTCCTGGTGGTCTCTTCCAGGCTTGCAGATAGACTTTCACACTGTGTCTTTACATGAGAGAAAAAAAAAGCTCTGGTGATCTTTCTTCTTTAAAAGGGTCTCCCTGCAATGAACTCATTTAACCTTTTCACCTCCAACAGACTTTATCTCCTAATACAATCACATAAGGTGTTGGGGCTTCAACATATGAAACTGTGTGGGACACAATTTAGTTGATAACACATATAATATTTTGTAAATTGTCAGACATAAAATGGAGGCACTTTATTTATTTATTTATTTATTTATATTTTTTTGAGACGGAGTCTTGTTCTATAGCCCAGGTTGGAGTGCAGTGGTGCCATCTCGGCTCACTGCAACCTCCGCCTCCCGGCTTCAGCCATTCTTCTGCCTCAGCCTCCCAAGTAGCTGGGACTATAGGCACCTGCCCCCACGCCCGGCTAATTTTTTGTATTTTTAATAGAGATGGGGTTTCACCGTGTTAGCCAGGATGGTCTTGATCTCTTGACCTCATGATCCACCCACCTCAACCTCCCAAAATGCTAGGATTACAGACGTGAGCCACGGCACCCAGGCAAAATGGAGGCACTTTTGTCAGACCCTGGCAAAATGGAGTTAGGGGGCCATGCAGGGAGGGTTCTCATGCACCTATGCCAGGTAACAAGGACTATCACAAAAAACTGCAAGAAATGTGGCCTCGCACAAAGGCCACCTCAACCTCACACAAAAAATCTTGATGTGAGGACGTTCACCCAGCAACTCCCTGTCCATCCTGCAATTAATGCCACCCATTTTATTGATTCTTGTCAAAGATAATTGTTTCAAAACAATTTATGTAATCTTCCTCATTGTTATTTTTATTTATTTTTTTGAGACGGAGTCTTGCTCTGTCACCCAGGCTAGAGTGCAGTGGTGTGATCTTGGCTCACTGCAACCTCCGTCTCCCAGGTTCGAACTGATTCTCCTGCCTCAGTCTCCCAAGTAACTGAGGTGACAGGCACGTGTCACCATGTTTGGTTTATTTTATTTTTTGTATTTTCAGTAGGGATGGGATTTCCCCATGTTGACCAGGCTGGTCTCGAACTCCTGACCTCAGGTGATCTGCCCATCTCTGCCCCACAAAGTGCTGGGATAACAGGTGTGAGCCACTGTGTCCAGCCTCATTGCTCTTTTAAAGACCCTTGTCTTTCTTTACTTCTCTGAATATGCCCATGCATATTCCCATCGTAATACTCATTCTCAATAAATATATTTTATTTGGAGATCGTTTCTCTGTTATTTAGGCCAACATAATCTGGTGTCAAGAAGTAGGGTGGTAGCACACTTGCCTCAGACAGATCACCAGCCCATGGGATAGAGTATGGTACTGACTGAGCCCTTTGTGTCCTTTGTCCCTGTGAGTCACCTTTTCTGCCCTGGCAAATCCCCTTTTGGAATTCTAAAAATTCTTTCTTTTGATTTTATTTGAGATGTAGGCTTTGCTATAAGGCCACCTTTAATAAAGATCTTTGCATACTTCTTGGAACTATAAAAGGCTTATGTCTTTTCTGGCAAGTCCTTTCTTGTATGAGAACAGCATCTTCTTGGAGACTGGTTTACACACAACTTTTCTGGTGAATATATTTTCTTTTTTTTTTTTTTTTGCCTCTGTTGCTTAATATTTTGCTTTGTCTCCATACTCAGCTTAACATTATTGTCAGTACTGTTATTTTGGTTTCATTTTGATTTGGCTACACACATCTGCAAATGCTTTGGCATTTTTATTGTTCCCTGCTTGTTTCTGAACATCTTCCAAGAGCAAAAAAGTAACATTCTAAACAGCAGGCATGGTGTGGCCAACTAAAAGCTACTATGGCATTCACCACCATTTACGAGAAAATCGTATCACTGAAGAAAGTCCTCTGTAGTAAGATAAATGTCACATACAGGCTAGATCACCAAATGGGATAGTTCCCTTGACCTCTTCATGGAACTCCTGAAGCAGGTGGTTCTTTTACTCAGCCCACAGCTCTCAACCCCTCTCCGGAGGGGGAGCATGCAGTTAAGTGGGTGCAGTAGCCGGGTCGAGTGCTTCTGGGCACTGGCAGGAATAGAACTCCATGCAGCCCCGTGTCAGTAGAGGGATAACTATGATCCCCAGAGTCCCAGAGTGCACGTGTTACGTGTGCTTTTTCAGCTTTTCCATCCACAGATGGATTCAGTGTTTAACAGCTCAGTGTGACAGCCCTCGGTATCCAGAGCTCTTGACTGGTGTCCAGGAAGAATCAGGTCACACAAATGAATTGAAGATGATAAATGCAGAGAATTTTATTGCAGAGGAAAGTTGCTCTCAGGAGTATGGGGAGCTGAAAAGGGGATGGAATAAGAAGGTGGTCTTCCCCTGGAGTTTAGCCATCCTTGGCTGAATTTTTCTCCAAAGTCCCACTGTCAAACCATCCCTCTGAAGTCAAGCTGCTCCTCCCCGATGACCAGCTGCTTATTCTCTTCTCTCCTTTGCTGCTCTGCCACTCTGCCAGTGGGGCCTGGGGTTTTTCTGAGTACAGGATGAGAGGAGGTACAGATCAGGGTGGTTTTGGAGAAGGCAACATTCTGACAAAGAAACAGGGATGCATGTTCTCATTTTGTGCCGCAAGTCCAGGCTTTAGTGTGTGGCCCTTTCCAGGGACCACCCTCTTTTACCCAGTATTTCCCTGCCTCCTGTCCATATCACTAGGGCATCTGTCAGTCTCAAGAAAATATCTGTGCTACTAGAAAAACCTTCATCACAGGGTGGACAACTAGGGCAAAGGCCATTCACTAAGTATGAAAGGAAGTATCTTGTGCCAGTCACACTGTAAACCAAAACACCAGTCCAAATAGCTGACGCTCCCAACAGGGTTTATGTATGATTTTCTGTGTGTTTTACTTTGTTTCTTTGTTTCTTTACTTATCTGAAGACATTAATAAGATATAAAATGGTATTAACACAATTCTAAGGCATGGCCAAACCTCTGGAATGCCAGCCTGCTGCACATTCAAAGTTTAAGGCCCATTCTCGAGCATATTTTTTAACTGAGAGGCAAATTACACCAAGGATAATTTACAGCCACGTTATGGGAAGTAGTTGAACTCCCTAAGCATGATTTTCTTATAAAACTGCAACTACATAGTTAAGTCAGAATATTTTAACACGTAAAGGCTTCTAAACTTTCAATTTCCTTTTTTTCCTTTATCTACTTTGAAATTCTGACTTTTCTTCTCGTGTTAATATATAACTCACTGGTGAAATTATTCTTATGATACAAATTGAAAGACTGATAGTCTAAAAAGAAGAACCTGATAAGTGCTTATAAAAATTAGAATCTCAGATCAAACAAGTTTGCTTATTAACCACTCATGCCTTGCAAAAATCTTGACTACAGAGGTATAATAAAAGATGTCTCTGTCCAGCATAGAAATTTCCTTGTCTGCCACACATAGGCCAAAGAAAAAGCCAAAAACACTTCAAATAATCCTTTGAAAATTATTTCTAAAGTGTGTTCCCCAACTGGACTGATTAGTCGAGCAACGAGACCAGCAAACAAAACCAAGATAAATGTATTACTAAATTCACGGTCACTTGAAGATTTGTTTTTCTAATGAGTACTAGCAAAAATGTAAACATCTGAGGAACTAACCCATAAAATCATTTAAAACTATGAAAAAGGGTAAAACAAGATTTTTTAAAAAATAAAACTGAAATGGAAAAAGTTCCCTTGTCCCCGTTGCAGGGCATGTGATGGGGGTGTGGCTCTCTTCTTCACTGTCCTGCTGCTTAAAAGTCTAGGGGAGAATACAGACTGGTTGTCTGTAGGACTCTTACCCCACAGCATTGTCTAAGGGTGAATATTTACAGCTGAAGCCCCAGTGAGCATGTGTTATGTGGTGCTCTTTTACTTTAGCCCTCCATAGGTGGCTTGTGTTAATCAGCTCAATTAGACTCCTGCCTTATCGCAAGGACAGAAGGCTTTCTATTTCCTGGGGTTCTTGCCTTGGCATACCAGAAGAATCGTATTACACGTGGGCTTAAAGAATGAGTGCAAGGTTTTAGTGAGTGGAAGTAGTTCTCAGCAGATGGGGGAGCCAGAAGGGAGATGGGTTTTTCCTGGAGTCTGGACACTCAGCAGCCCAAGGTCTCCTCCAACTGCCTTGGCCTGACTTCGCCTTGTTCTGCTGGTTGGTGGCCTGCTCGTGTGCCGGTGTCGGCTGATGTGCTCCTCTGGACACACACCGGTATGTGCCTCTGCTGATGTGCTTTTCTCGATGTCCAGCTGCCTGTGTGTCTACCTGCTAGGGTCTTGGGGATTTTATAGACACAGGATGGGGGCATGGCAGGCCAGAGTTGTCTTGGGAAATGCAACATTTGGGCAGGAAAGCAAAAATACCTGTCCCCACCTAGGTCTCTGGGCACAGGCTAGGAGGTGGAGCCCTAACTAGGGACAATGTCCTTCCCCCCTTCCACATCTTTTAAAGGGACCATGCTCTTTCCTTCCCAGCACTTCCCTTCAATATCAAAACTGCTATGAAAAACATTTTACCCAAATATAGAGTCTATAGCCTCCATAAAATTAACTCTCAAGGGCAAATGAAAACTAAGGGTTTTCTGTTATTGTTCATCTGTATGTTTTTATGGCTTTGTGTTGAAATATCATGTGCATATAATATTTAATTTACATAGAGCTCTATTTAATTGGCTAGAAAAAAATAAGTTCTTAAATCGAGTAATTTTTCAAAAATATAGTAAGTAATCCAAATGTTTTTAAGTTCACATGACTTGGGTGAATCTTTGGTAGGTAAACTGATGTTAAAAATTGTTGAATAAAAACAGAAATGTCTTCAGAATTGTCTGCCTATATTTTTGCCTTTGTTTAATCTTCAGACTGTTTTTGTTTCTTTGATAGATGTTTTATAGTCATAAAAATAGTTTCCAAAGAAAAATGGTCTTTGTGTAATTTTTTAATGAATGAAACTAGTTTAATATTTATTTAATTTTTTAAAAGCTACATCATCTAAGTAATTGGAAAAAACCTATATATTTAACTTTTAAGTACTTAAGTGAATATGTGATGATCAAATACTGTAAAAATTGTTGACAGAAAAATAATTTGAGATGATAGCTTGGTCTCTGTTTTCATAAGTAATCTGGGTATGAATGTTAAATTAGGTAAGTATAGATGAGATCAATGTTTATAAATGAATTTTTGTTGTAATTTGAAATCTTAAAGTCATGTTATGTTAAATGAAGCGATAGATACTCATTAATCTCCGGATCATTTCCAAATAAGACAAAATATGGAAACATTAACTACTTAACATAGGTTCTAATTTATTTACTTTTGGCTTTTTGAATTTTATAAGAAGGTAGCTGATAGTTGGATTTGTTAATAAAGGTATCCTAGTCCACATTGAAAGATTGCTTTATGAGACAATACATGTTTCTCTAAATTATGAAATATATATTCATAAGTTCTTGGTGTACAAAATTGCTTATTTCCTAGGTTTTTCACTAAAAATTAAAGTTAGTAAGGGGTAAATATTTTACTTAAATTGTGTAATTCTATCTGCAAAGTATATAAGAAAGATGTGTTTTTTGTGAGATAAAATTACTTTACAATAATAATTTTTGTTAAAAATGAATATTTTGTCGCATTTAAGATTATTTGAAGGTTATTTCAAAATATGGATTTAAGAAGAAAATAACAAGATGGAAACCAATGACTAGAATAGACATGCAAAGAAATTGATCAGCATGTGAATATATACATTTTTGGTAAGAAAGTTTATAAAATAATTTTATTTAAGAAATAATCTTGTATGATCAAAATGATAACAAAAAAAGGAAAGTAAATTTTTGTTCTAAGGTAGAATGAATAACAATTGGTTATTTTGGTATGAAAAAGAAGAAAGTGTAGGACAGAACTGAATACTTTAGCAAGTTATAAAATGTTTTAGATAATTGCAAAAAGTTTATAAAAGATGACTCTTATGAAAGGAATGTTGTGTACAATTAAGTTAGCTGAAATTAAAAACTAGAAACAAATTGTATATTACTTTTTCTAAAAATTAAGAATTAATTTACTGATGTGTAACCAAATCTACTTCTCTATGTTTAAAGCAATAAGCCTTTCTTTAAGTATTTCTGTGTTCTTGGTAAAAATAAAAATAAATTGCAAAAGGCTTTGATTTTTTAATTACGAATTTTTCTGTAAATGTTTAACCATCTTCTGCACTGCAGCCTTTTTCATTTTGACAGGTTTCATTTAATTTCTCAAATTTTAGGTTAAAAACAGTAATTTTATTTCTCAAATTAGTTTTTTTTTCCAGTTTTTCACATTCATATCTCAGAATTTCAACTTGTGTTGTATGTCACTGCATATGATTTGCAGGTCATGCATTATTGCTTTTAGCTCTTCCTTCTTATTTCCTGGGGACATTCTGACTCTGCTGTTGTTACCTGATGCTGAAAATGTTTGTCTGGAAAGCTGAGGGTAGCAATCAGTATACCTTGATTTTGTGTTCTTGACTTTTTTTGATGTGTTTAAATTATTCAGTGTGTTCAGGAAATTCCATGTGCTTTTATTTTTCTGAAAGCCCTATATTCTCCTGCTCAAGGTATGGGTTCTCTTATTTACATCTTCTATAATAATACTACTTACACTCAACCTTGGGTTGACACCTTTCTAGTATCCAATTGAATTCAAGTACCTTATCATCAGGTTTGACTTTCAGATTCTCTAAATAGGCTTCCCATGAAAAAGCAATCACACTGCTATTCATTCCTTTTTAAAAAGTTTGGCCTAGAAAAACAAATACATCTTATCAAAATAATTTCCTGTGTCTTGTTTTTTTTTTTTTTAAATGAAGGTCTTTAATTACTTAGGAAAAGTGAACCCTTAAAGCATTAAGTTTTTATATCTACATAAATCTCAGTATTTGCTTTCAAAATCATTTGTCACTTTGGTTAAGTGAATGACAATTATTTTACAATGATAAATGATTCTGTTTTAATTAAAAATCATCTGACATCCTTGGCAAGCTTTCTCAGTATGAAAGTTCTAAATTAAGTCTTTTTGACCTCAGATTTATTTTTGCATTTTCTACATGTGCCCAGGAGAGAATCAAATAATGTATCTGTCATCTTATAGAGATGTTAAACTGGTTAGGTTTTATGAAATTGCATAGGAAATATTGTCAAATAATAAAATGATGCCAGATCATTTTATTACTTGATGATAAGTTATTGTCAAATAATGATAATTTATTATTTTTAATATGTTATATTTGTATGGATGTGTTATTCCTATGAATGTTCTAAAGATTATATGAAATATATAAAAATCTGAGGTCGTGGTAAGATGCTGTCAGGCGTGATTCTGGTTGTCATCTTAAAATGCTTTATACAATAGAAACAAATACATTTCTATGTCAATTTTTCATTATGATAAACTCACATAATATTTTTAACCATGTCTATTCTAAGTTTATGTCATCCACGGTTATTATTTTAATTTTTCTGTATACACATCTGCAATCAGATTCATGGAAAAGACTCTAATAAGTAGTTTTGGATATGGATTTCTGACAACTTTAAAGTCACTGGATAAAGAAAAATATGTAGAAACCTAATTAAGAAACTGATGAATTCATGTGACTTCTGAGATCAAGCAGAACAATAATTAAGTATGATACTGCAAGAGACAGGGAATATTGAGCAGAAGAGGACAGTTCCCTGGCAAAGGACCCACCCTCCAGCCTGGATACCCGAGGCCCTAAATGAGAACAGGCATTTCTGTTTTTGCCCAATATTGCCCCCATCCTGCCCCCATATAAACCCTAAATCCCAAGCTCCTGAGCAGACTTGCAGACCAAAGAGAGAGGAGGGGCACCCAGATGCTGAGGTAAGTTTGGCTGGAGGGCTTGGAGAAAAGTCTAGCCACTGGGTGGCCTGACTCCAGGGTATTATAAATAAAGTTTCAGTGCCGCAAAAGAAATAGTACTCTAATATAAAATTTTATTTTTAATTCTCAACAAGGCAAGGTACTTCTATAGAAGGGAGGGCCCTTACAGATGGAGCAATGGTGAGCGCACACTTGGACAAGGGAGGAGAAGGGGTTCTTATTCCTGACATACTTGGTCCCTGCGGCTGTGTCCTTCCCATGTTGGCTAGGGTTAGACTGCACAGGCTAAACTGATTCCGACTGACTAATTTAAAGAGCGTGATGGGGGTGAGTGGTTTGGCTGGAAAAGTGGTTATGCAGGGTGGAAAAATGAGTCATGGGGAGCAGGTAGCAGGTAATCAGAATGAGTCAGGGTGGAGCAAGTGATTGAAATGTGTCAGGGTGGAGCAGGTAATTGGAAAACGGTTGTTTTATGAGGAAGTGAAGTTTAAAAGTAGAAGGCACAGAATTGAACATACTGATATATTGATTCTTTGAAAAGAAATTTAGAACTCATATCTTACAAGGGGAAGATCACCTTCCTACCCAATCCATCCCGTCTTCTGGCTCCCCATTCACCTTGCTGAGAGCCACCTACACCACAAAATAAAACCGTGCACTTTTCTCTTGAGCCAGGATGTGATCTGATTCTTCCATTACACTGGGCAAGAGCTCAGGATACAGAGGGCTGTCACATTGGCGCTCTGCCCTTGTGATAAGGCAGAGGGGCCATTGAGCTGATTAACACTCAAGCCATCTGCAGATAGCAAAGCTGAAAGAGCTTTGTAACACTGGGTTTGCAGGCACCCACTCTTAGACACCACTGGGAGGCCGAGAGCACAAAGAACTCATCTCAGCCTCTGCACCTGTCTGTCTGCATGCTCCCCCTAGGAGTCTGAGCTGAAGGGTGATCAAACAGAGGAGCCACACCTATGTTGCATGTCCTGAGAGGGGAATCAGGGAACTCTCCTCTTTCAATTACATGAGATTAAATATATGATAAAATAACATTTTTATGACTTTTTTTTGAAACATTATTGTTCTTTCCTTAAACACTTTGTTTCCCAGATTTAAAGAAACATTAATCTATAGTTTGCAATCTACAGTTTGCAGCAATATAATAAAGTATAATTTTGTGAACAAAAGTGAAAACATTTATTTTTCCTTCCTAATTGAGCCCTCCAAAATTCAGAAATGATTAATGAGTATTCTTATTTTTATGTCAATATGGTTCTTGGCATGAGTTCAATGAGAATCTGCTCTCTTCCTAGCAGAATACAATTGAAATAATTAATTGTATCAGCCGAGGTTTGACTGGGATGTCATATTTAAACTGTTTATAGGTATTGTAGAGAAAGCCTGAGGCCTGCCTTAGCTTGGCCTTCTAGCCTTGGGAGGTTTTGAAATGTTTAATCTCAGATTACTATATGGCCAGTCACTGTTCTTGCTAAACTTACATAAATGATTAGGTCAAATTTGACAAAACCAATTACACAAACAAATTAGTCTTACTCTGTTCATCTTTGTTAGAATTCAAGGTTGCTGTGGGGAAAAAGAATAAATTTTTATTTATTTATTTATTTATTTATTTTGAGACAGAGTCTCACTCTGTCACCCAGGCTGGAGTGCAGTGGCACGATCTCTGCTCACTGCAAGCTCCACCTCCCAGGTTCAAGCCATTCTCCTGCCTCAGCCTCCCAAGCAGCTGGGACTACAGGTGTCCACCACCACGCCTGGTTAATTTTTTCGTATTTTTAGTAGAGACCGGGTTTCACCATGTTAGCCAGGATGGTCTCGATCTCCTGACCTCATAATCCACCCGCCTCAGCCTCCCAAAATGCTAGAATTACAGGTGTGAGCCACTGCTCCCAGCCAAAGAATAAATTTTTAAAGAAAATCTGTAATGTTTCTTTTATTAGATTGCAGCCTTGTGCATAGCTTTCAAGTTATTATTTAATCTACAAACTGGACTAGAACGTCAATTCTTGTAGCTCCCTCCAATTACTTTTTCCCCATGGAATTACTAAAAATGAGAACTGCTCTTTTTTAAAACCCTATGAGCTGAAGCTAGACAACTAAGTATGAATTTCAAAGGACAAGACTCATGCATGATGCGTGGCCCACAGAAAGTTCACAAAACTGTCCAATACCAATCCCTAAAAAAATTCAAACTACAAACCAGAGCAGGACATTGATTACTTCATGCCGTGTACAGCATTTCCCAAGACAGCAGAACAAAACAACACATCATAGTAAGACACTTGCCCCTCTTAAGTTTTCCTTGCTTATGTGTACTGTTTCTTTTTAACTCTGCGGCATAATAGTGTCGTTAAATATTACAATCAGAAACCTCTGTGGGAAATGACAAAATTTTATATCATGCCAAACCTGCATCTTTACCTGATCTAAGAGATCCGTTAGTTTTTTAGTCCATCCGGTGGATAACTTTGACAACACCCAATACAACATTTTATTCAAATTGTTCTAGTAATTCCTTTTTTGTTGTTGTTGTTTTATTTTTATTGTTTTGAGACAGAGTCTCGCTCTTTCGCCTAGGCTGGAGTTCAGTGGTGCGATCTCGGCTCACTGCAAGCTCTGCCTCCTGGGTTCACGCCATTCTCTGGCCTCAGCCTCCCAAGTAGATGGGACCACAGACACACACCATTACGCCTGGCTAACTTTTTGTATCTTTATTAGAGACAGGGGTTTCACCACGTTAGCCAGGATGGTCTCGAACTCCTGACTTTGTGATCCCCCCACCTCGGCAACCCAAAGTGTGGGGATTACAGGCGTGAGCCACCACACCTGGCCTAGTGATTCCTTTTGATTGCACGACTCTGTTTTAATTTAATCTAATTCTGGGATATCAAATAATGAAATGATTATCCAAACTATATAAAATAAAACAAGCCACATGTTTACAACAGATCTTACCTAGTTTCCCTTGATACTTCGACTTATTTAGTTGGTTGCCTTTAAGCCTGGATTCATGGCTTAAAACCCTTATGTAAACTGGGATTATCATAACATGATACATTTTCCTTTTTTTTTTTTCTTTTTTTAAGTTTCTTACAGGTTAACTGTCAAATTTCTGCAGAAACACAGCCCCTAACAGAATATTGCTGGTCCAGTACTTTGAGATTCTAGTCACTATCTACAGACAGAAAATATTAAATTTTGTGATGGATTTCAGGTAGATTTAACCTGAGAGTCAATCTTTGTATTAGTCTGTTCTCACACTGCTAATAAAGACATACCTGAGACTGGGTAATTTATAAAGGAAGGAAGTTAAATTGACTCACAGTTCCACATGGCTGAGGAGGCCTCACAATCATGGCTGAAGGTGAATGAGGAGCAAAGTCACGTCTTATGTAATGGCAGGCACAAGAACTTGTGTAGGAGAACTCTCCATTATAAAACCATCAGATCTTCTGAGACTTACTCACATCACAAGAACAGCATAGGAAAGACCCACCCCCATGACTCAATTACCTCCCATGACACATGGGACTTATAGTAGCTACAATTCAAGATGAGATTTGAGTGGAGACACAGCCAAATCACATAATTATGCTCCTGATCCCTCCCAAATCTCATGTCTTGAAATTTCAAAACCAGTCATGTATTCCCAACAGTCCCCCCACTGTCTTAACTCATTTCAGCATTAACTCAAAAGTCCACAGTCCAAAATTTCATCCGAGACAAGGCAAGTCCCTTCCACCTGTGAGCCTGTACAATCAAAAGCAAGTTAGTTACTTCCTAGATGCCATGGGGGTACATGCATTGGATAAAACAGCCATTCCAAATGGGAGAAACTGGCCAAAATGAAGAGAATACAGGTCCCATGCAAGTCCAAAATCTAGCAGGGCAGTCAAATCTTAGGGTTCCAAAATGATCTCCTTTGACTCCATGTCTCACACCTGGGTCATGCTGATGCATGGTCTTGGGCAGCTCTGCCCCTGTGGCTTTACAGGGTACAGCCTTTTTCCTGGCTGATTTCATGGGCTGGTGTTGAGTATCTACAGCTTTTCCAAGTGCACAGTGCAAGCTATTAGTGGATCTACCATTCTGTGGTCTGAAGGAGAGTGGTCCTCTTCTTACAGTTCCACTAGGCAGTGCCCTAGTGGGGACTCTGTGTGGGGCTCCAAAACTACATTCCCTTCTGCACTGCCCTAGCAGAGGTTCTCCATGACGGCACAGCCTCTGAGGCAGACTTCTGCCTGGACATGCAAGCATTTCCATACATCTTCTGAAATCTAGGCAGAGGTTTCCAAACCTCAATTCTGACTTCTGTGCAGCCACAGGTCAAACACAATGTGGAAGCCACCAAGACTTGGGCTTGCACATTCTGAAGCAGTGACCCGAGCTGTATGTTGACCACTCTTAGCCATGGCTGGGATGCAGGGCACCAAGTCCCAAAACTGCACAAAGCAGCAAGGCCCTGGGTCCAGCCCATGAGACCGGTTTTTCCTCCTTGGCCTCCTGGCTTGTGATAGGAGAGGCTGCCATGAAGACCTCTGACATGCCCTGGAGACATTTTCCCCATTGTCTTGGAGATTAACATTTGGATCCTTGTTACTTATGCAAATTTCTGCCGCCAGCTTCAGTTTCTCCTAAGAAAATAGGTTTTTCCTTTCTATCTCATGGTCAGGCTGCAAATTTTCCAGACTTTTAAGTTCTGCTTCCCTTTCAAGCACAAGTTCCAATTCCAAGCCATATCTCTGTGAATACATAAAACTGAATGTTTTTAACAGTACCTAAGTCATATCTTGAATGCTTTGCCGCTTAGAAAATTTTTTCTCCAGATGTCCTAAATCATCTCTCAAGTTCAGGGTTCCACAGATACCTATGGCAGGAGCAAAACACCACCAATCTCTTTACTAAAACATAACAAGAGTCACATTTGCCTCAATTAACAACAAGTTCCTCATCTCCATCTGAGACCACCTACACTTGTACTTTATTGCCCATATTACTATCAGCATTTTGGCCAAAACCATTCAACAAGTCTGTAGGAAATTCTGAACTTTACCACATCTTCCTGTCCTCTTTTGAGATCTTCAGCTGTTCCACCCTCTGCCTTTTACCCTGTTCCAAAGTCACTTTCACATTATCAGGTATCTTTACAGCAGCAACCCACTCTACCAGTACCAATTTACTGTATTAGTCTCTTCTCATGCTGCTAGTAAAGACATACCCAAGACTGGGTAATTTATTTTTAAAAAAGACCTTTAATTGACTCACAGTTCTACATGGCTGGGGAGGCCTCACAATCATGGCAGAAGGTGAATGAGGACAAAGTCATGTCTTACGTGGCGGCAGAAAAAAGAGCTTTTGTAGGGGAGCTCTCCATTATAAAACCAGCAGATCTCATGAGACTTATTTACTATCATGAGAATAGCACAGGAAAGACCCACCCTTGTAATTCAATTACCTCCCACCAGGTGCCTCCCAGGACATGTGAGAATTATAGGACCTACAGTTCAAGATGAGATTTGGGTGGGGACACAGGCAAACTACATCACTCTTCAAATTTCTATTGTTGCACAAATATTGTTAAAAAGGATTTTGTTACAGAATCTAGTCACCAATCACTATCTTCTGACGTAGGACCAGGCCAATAACCCAGGATAGGTTCATTCTGGCAGCAAGAAATCATCAGAAGCTAACCATAGATGGTTAATCAGAATTGATTTTAGAGAAAGATTCTGATCAAAAGAGAAAAGTGTGAACCTTTTTGAATCAAAAGAGTCATTTATGGCAGACCTTGGCAAAATAAAGTCAGCAGGTCATGAAGGGCAAGTTCTCATGCACCGACGCCTGACAAGAACTATCACCAAAGATTGTGCGAAACCACAATCTTGTACAATTATCAACCTTACACAAAAATACCATATCAACCTTATGCAAAAAATCCTTCTGCAAGAACATCTGCTCAGCAACTGCCTTTTCAACCTTAGGCTGATACCACTCTTATTGACTCTTATAGTCAAGGATAACTGTTTCAAACCAATATATGTAATCTTCCTTATTTATTCAAAACAATTTAGGTAATCTTCCTTATTTTTCCTTTTAAAATCTTTGTCTTCTTTTACTTTTCTGACTACACCTATGTGTGTTCTCATTGCAATATTCATTCTGAAATAAGTATCTTTTTTTATGAGAGTCTCAGTGTCTGTTATTTAGGTTGATGATGTAATATTTTATTTTACATTTCCTTTTGTATTTTTTGTGATATCTCTTTTAAAACCAATTATGGTAGTGTTTTGCTACTTTCTTCTGTTTGAGAGTAAATTAATTAATTATTGTTCTTTTGTCTCCTTTTTCTTAATGTGTAAGTAATTAGGCTTTCTGTTACCCTAAAAAATCATTAATTTCTGACAGTCACTTAGATATTATATTCCCTTTGGGCTTGAAATATATAATTCCTCTAAAAATAGTTGCATTCATCCCATCTCTTAGAAATTTTCTACGGTCTTAATCTGTGATTTGGCTCTAGTATAAAACAAATACAGTACTTATTTTCAACAGAAGCTATACTTATTTTCAGAAACAATAATACTTCATAACAAACAAAACCAACACCTCAGTGGGTTAAAACAATAAGTATTTACTTTTGCTTGTGATGCTTGGTAGAAACCACACAGGCCATGCATAGATTCATGAACAAAGGTAAATACCTATTGTTGTAAGTCACTGAGGTGTTAATGTTGTTTGTGAGGAAGCGTTATTGTGTGGTTTCTACTCACCTGGTCCAGGCTTTGCAGATTTCAGCTGGGTTTGCTCATACGGTTTTGGTCAACCAAGAGTTTGTTGAGGACTGGCTGAGGTAGAATAGACTTCAATCAGTGGTGGTAAAGTAAAAGCTTCAGAGAAACTAAATTTAACAGAATCTATTTGATCAAATAAGAATTGATGAATAAGGTGTCATTCTGAACCAGAAGAAGTTCAGAGAGCTGTGCTGGACTGCTTGAGAAGTGAGCTTTAAAAGGTTGGCCACCAAAGTAGGGAAATCATCTGATTGGCTACAGTCTTATTTGGGCATCTTTAGGATGAGTCATTTCCGTTATTTGGGCATGATCTGATCAGCTAGATGTCTGTGACTGGCTGAAGTTTGGCTGTTTGTGATTGACTGAAACCCAGCTGTTATACAATTATATAAGATAAGTTTTAGGTTATTTACGTACTAAACCAGGTAGTTGTTTGTTATCTAAGAATTCAAAGTATGGAGATGACCTTAGGCCAGCAGCCTGCTGCTTATTTAATTTAATAACTGAGACTCACTTGTCTCTGTTCTGTGTGGTTTCACATAAGCCAGGCCTTGAAATCTTTTCAGTGACAGAAATAATGCTTATTTTATGTTTGTTCCACCCTGTTGGACAAAGCAAGTAACAGGGCAGAGCTTAGGATAAGAGACATAGAAGACAACAAAGTGAAAGAGCAAAGGTATGACTCTATGGAGGCCATTGGCTGGTGCCATGAAAGTAACTGATCTACCAGAGAAGCCACTTCTAGAAATCCTAAATATCAGATTTGTATTTTTGGTAGAAGAAATTGCCTTAAAGGTAATTAAATAATTAAGTAATAATTTTATTAAGGTATCACAGAAGATTTTAACAGTTATATATGAAGAAATATTTACCAGTTCACAATTAAAGGAGAATAAACTATACATTAATTTTTTTGTGTGTGGGGGGGGTGGAGTCTCACTCTGTCACTCAGGCTGGAATGCAGTGGCATGGCATAATCATAGGTCAGTGCAGCCTCAACTTCCTGGGCTCAAGCAATCCTTTTATCTGAGACTTCCCAATAGCTGGGACAACAGGCATGAGCCACCACACCTGGGTGGGATCTTGCTTTGCTGGCCAGGTTCGTCTTGAACTCTTGCCTTCAAGCAATCCTCCTGCTTCAGCCTTCCAAAGTACTGGAATTACAAGTGTGAACCACTATACCCAGCCTAATTTCTTTAATTCTGATTTTTAAAAATTAATAATCTTTGTTTTTTAAAGTAGATTCAGGTTTACAGGAAAACAGAACAGAAAGTAGATAAAGTTTCTTCCCATATCGTCGCTTTCCCCCACATTAAATTTCTCCTATTGGCAAAAGCTTGTATGTGCACTCATCATTAGTTACAAATAATAAACTAATATTGATACATTATTACTAACTGAACCCCATATCTACATCAGTGCTGTTTGTGTCCAATGGTTCTCTGAGTGTTGTCAAATGCATAATGTCATGCATCTACCATTAGAGTATCATACATCAACTTCCCTAAAAATCCCCTGTATTCTACCTATTTGTTCCTCCTTTCTCCAACCCAACTCGTGACAACCACTGTTCATTTTACTTACTTTTGCCTTTTCTAGTATGTCATACATTTGAAATCAAAGAACACATAGGCTCTTGAGGTTGGCTTCTTTCACTTACTGATACACATTTAAAGTTCCCCTGTGGTGGCCGGGTGCTGTGGCTCACCCCTGTAATCCCAGCACTATGGGAGACCAAGGAGGGCGGACCACGAGGTCAGAAGATCGAGACCATCCTGGCGAACACGGTGAAACCCCGTCTCCACTAAAAATAAAAAAAAAATTAGCCAGGAGTGTTGGCAGGCACCTGTAGTCCCAGCTACTTGGGAGGCTGAGGCAGGAGAATGGCGTGAACCCGGGAGGCGGAACCACTGCACTCCAGCCTGGGCGACAGAGTGAGACTCCATCTCAAAATAAATAAATAAATAAATAAATAAAAAGTTCCCTATGTCTTGTTGTGACTTCAGAGATCATTTCATTGTATCGCTGTATAAAATCGCATTGTGTAGATGTATCATCGTCGGTTTCTTTACTCAGCCATTGAGAACGTCGTGGTTGTTTCTAATTTTGGCTATTATGAATACATTGTTATAAACATTTATGTAAAGGTTTTTGTGTGGACATGTGTTTTCAAGTGATTTGGGTGAATACCTAGGAGTGTGATTGTTGGATCATGAGGTAAAAGACTCTATAGTTTTGTGAGAAACTGCAAAATTGTCTTCCAAAGTGACTGCACCATTTCACATTCCCACCAGCAATGAATGAGAATTCTTGTTGCTCCACATTCCCACTGGCCGTTGATATTATCAGTATTTTTATTTTATGTCATTTAATATATGTGTGGTGGCACCTCATTTTTGTACATATTTAATTTTTTAACATTTTAAAAAATACACATTTAATTAAATATTTTTTTAAAGTAGAGATTATCATTCTTGGGTGTATTACTCTTTTGTACTTAATTATGCTGTCTTTACTTGGGATTCAAGTGTTTATGAAAGCTGACAATTATGTAAACATCCTAAGTTGTTCAAGCATAAGAAATGTAATTGGGTCAGGACTATTTTGGATACGGCAATTTTTTTTTTTTACACAGCATTTTTTATAATGCTTTAGAAATACGCGATCATTGTTTCAACCAATAAATACTTTTATCATATCAAACATATTTCAGGCACTGTGCTAGGCACAGAAGAAACAACAACAAAAAGAACAGCAAAAATAAAGGCATAAAAATCAGCCTTTCTTGCTGGAAAATCATTTCTCAACTGCACAGCTACAAAAAAGTAAAAATAAAAATAAAATAAGAGAAAGGAAATTAATTTTTCTCCAGAGCAGCACAACTATGTATGCGATTTTGGGACATAAGTCATAAAGTTGTAAAACTGTCTCTGTCCCATAAAAGATCCAACTAGGTTGATCCAGATAAATCTAAATAAATCAATTGATGCTATCAATTCACTAGAATGAATTTCCATTTTCACAAACTTATGTGCTGCACCTAACTAGATATTTACAAAAATCGATATTTATTTTTAATGAATTGGCACATAATAATATCAGTATATCACTGAAAACAATATCCAAATATAAGCAGTACTGACAACTTGGAAGGTTGATGCAGCCTTATAAAAAGAATAACATAATAAATAATTGAAACTACTATAATGAATTCAGTCAGATGCCAAATAGAAAACTGTCTTCCTAAAAGTTAGAACAGAGAATGTCATTTTCTTAATAACCCTCGTATTTTCTTAATTAAGTCAAGACTTTGCAGCTTAATATCTTCATTTTTAAAATGTAAATACATGGTATGCAACTAAAATTTGTAAATGGTGGCATGTGGAAAAGTCTTCTCACCTCTAACTGTATCATTTTATGTTCTAACCCAGTGATTTTCAAACCATGTACTACATTTAACTGTTCGATTGCATAATCAATTTAATGGGTTGTGCCTGGACCTTAAAAATGGAATAAAATAGTCAACATTAGAATAGAGAAAAATAGAATAAAAATATGAGAGCAAGAGTATCCTGTTTTATATACTGTATATATATTTATCGATTTACAATATAATTTTAAGCTATAGGCATAAAAATCAAAAACTGTTACCTGGAAATTACCAAAACTAATCTGATGAAGAGTTATTGGCATTGTTTCAAAACCTATTGATTCCTCTTTTGAGGATATTTAAGAATATAATTCACTGTTTTATTGGCTCATTTTAATTGTGATTTCTTTTTATTGTTTGCTAAGACAGTTGAGAGAATTATTAAGGTATTGTCATAGATTTGATCTACTAAATATTAAATGAAATACACAAGGAAAAATAATTATAATCACCAATAGGTAGCGAAAACCATGCCAACACAAAATAGCAACAAAACAAAATATGTAGAGAATAAAAAAATTAAAAGTGAAAACCATGATTAATCACATGTAGAATGTAACTGTTCAAATAAAATTAGCATTAGAGAATAGAGCAGAAGGTGCTTTGGGCAGTTTTATCATGAATGGCTTATATGGTGCTGTGCGGTCAATAAACAATTATTAGATGAACAGATGAAGATGTAGTATGATACACATTCATGTATCCATGTGTTAAATAATCTGTATGTCAGTCTAGGCTAAGATATGAGTTTATATAATTTGATAATTGCAGAAGTCTCATTTTCTTCCTAACTTGCTGGTGTTCACATTTTTGTTAAAACATTTCAAATGCATCAATATGAGTTAATGCCTATTTATCATATGTGATAACTTTCACCTCTTAAGTAGCTAATTCAGCCACATGCTTCTGTGTCCACAGTTATAGGGCATTGATATAGGATAGTTGTTTGGCAAACTCCAGTTTTAGACAAAATCCTTCCCTCTGTTTGTTCTTATTAGTATAGTTGTATTTGAACACACCCCTACCCATTGTTTTATCTATTGTCTACAGCTGCTTCCGTTGTACAATGTTGAGATTGAGTAGCTGCAACATAGACCGTATGTGGTCAGCACAACATAAATATTTACTCCCTGACCATTTTCAGAAAATGCTTGTCTGGAAGCTAGGAATAAAAGAAACATAAGATCAGTTAGATTCCTTCAGGTGCTCTCTATCTAGATAAAGAGTCAGGAAAGAAAAAAAACACATCAAAAATATAATACAGTGAGATAAGTGTAATGAAAGACATAAGTAGGGGGACTATGGAAACCTAAGTTACCTGGGTATGATTTCTGAAAAGCATCCAAGCAAAAGTGATACTTAAATATTATCTTAAAACTTATTGTGTGAACTATTTACTGTCATTTTTTTAAAAATATGCATTTCTTTTTAAATTAATAATTAGTTGTGTGTGACTTTTCTTTCCATTGTAAGATTTGGTTTGACATAGTGTGAAACAAGTGACTTTTCCACGAACTTGCTTTTGTCTTAACAGTTACATATTTCATTCCTTTCATCTGAGATACAATATTCATTGTGTGAATACACTACATTTTACTTATTTGGCTGAGATGCAATATTCCTTATGTTAATAAAATGTAGTTTGATGGGTGTTTGGTTTCAGGTTTTTGCTCTCCTGAGCTGTTGTTACATGTCTCCCTTAGTACTTACGTAATCATTTATTGTAGATATAAAACTTGGAGTACAGTTTATGTGCCACAGTTTTTCAAGTATACCTCTTAAAAAACTCTTTTTCTCAAAATTATAGTAGTTTTTTTCGAGTAAGAAATACACTTGTTTGTTAGTCTATTAAGATATGAGGTTATTGTTATCACAGTATTCTTGCAATCCTAATAAAATGGTTTGTCACTTTACACTCTGCCAGTGGTAAATAAGAAAGACTGTGGCCTCACATCATCTCCAATACTTGTTATTGAATGCTGTGATAAGCAGAATAATGGAACCCTAAAGTAATCTGTATTCAAATGTTCAATTCAAATGTGAATATGTTATGAAACATTGGAAGCAGGGAGAGACATGGGATGCAGATGTGATTGAGTTGGCTAATCTGCTGATCTTGACATAAAAAGAGACCTACAATTACCTGCAATCCAATGTAATCATATGAGTCCTTTATATATGGAAGAAGGAGGCAGGCAAATTGTCAAAATATGTGATGTGATATGAAAAAGACTCAATGGACATTTCTGCCTTCAAAGATGGAAGGGAGCCAAGAGCCAAGGACTGCAGGTCATCTATAAGAGTTGCAAAAGAAAAGATAATGTACTGTCTCTTAGAAACTTCAGTAAGAAACACTACCCAGGCAACACTTCAATTTAGCACTGTCAGACCTGTAAGGTTTCTGAATCCTATAACTTTAAAATTATAAACATGTATTATTTAAAGTGCTAAGAATATGGTGATTATAAAAATAGCTTTCATGAGAAACTAATACAAATTCCTTTTCAATTATTGCCATTTAAACTAATAATTATATTGGCTTGTATGTCCCTTACTATTAGCCAGGTTATAAATATCTTCAAATATGTATTGATTTTCATGGGATTCCTTCTTGTGGGAAAGTTTTGTTAAAGCTCTTTGCCCAATATCTTTTCACTTTTCTATTGTTTCCAATTTTCTTATCAAATTGAAAAAATTCTATACATGTTTTTAACAATTTTTCTTGCTTTTAAAACCTGCAAATATCTTCTAGTTTGTAGCTCCTTCTTTGTTAATTTCCTTAGGGTAAATTTTTATGAAAAGAGATCTTGACTGAAACATAAATACATTTTTATATATTCTGTTTAGTGATTTGAAATACTATTTGCCTACCCCAAGATTTACCAGATTTTCTACTTATACACTTGAAGTTTTATTTCCATTACTAAAGTTCTAATCAATGTGAAGTTGATTTTTATATATTTGTGATATGCATTCTAGATATACTTTCACATTTCATACTGAATTTTTAATTGTTAATTTTTGTGGGCACATAGCAGGTGCCTATGTTTATGTATATTGTATACTTAATATGAGATATTTTGACACAAGCAAACAAAGTGTATAAATCACATCAGGGTAAATTTGGTATTCATCACCTCAAGCATATATGCTGTGCTACGAACAATGCAAGTATTCTCTTTTATTTTAAAAATTAAAAAATTACATTAGTATTGACTGTACACACTCCGTTGTGCCATCAAATTCTAGATCTTATTCATTTTTTTCTAACTATTTTTTTACAGACATGAATCATCCCTACTTCCCCTGACCTACCCACTACACTTCTCTTCCTCTGGTAACTATTATTCTACTATCTCCATGAGTTCAATTGTTTAAATTCATAGCTCCCACAAATAAGTGTGAACATGCAGTTTGTCTTTCAGTGCCTGGTCTATTTCACTTAACATAATGATCTCCAATCTCATCCATGTTATTGCAAATGACAGGATCTCATTTTTTTTTTATTGCCAAATAGTGCTTTATT